>NW_005054530.1:618288-639393 GCF_000277835.1 Geospiza fortis
CATTCCGGCTCCTGCAGCCCAGGCCACCCTGCCCTGCCTGCAGAGATGCAATTCATCACTATGGAGACTGCTGCAAGCCCCAGCTGGGCTCAGGGGCTCAGCCCAGCACGAGGCAACGGTGCTGGGGCCTTTTTGGAAGGAGATTTTTCCGCAGGTATGCAGTGCCCGAAGGCAAAGGGAGGGTAACTGCTAGCACAGGGGGTGCAGGTGGGGCTTCCTGAGGCAGGGAAGTCCCTCTGACATTGAGCAGGTCCCTGCCATGGAGGGAATCAAGGGCTGCTTGTCAGAGGAATGGCTGCATTTGGGTTTTTGAAGGGTCTCCCATCCCTCATGCTAATGGAGGGTTTTCACCTCATGGAAAATCCTGCACTGTGTGTAAAGCCTTGGCTCAGGGGGTCCCTCAAAGGCAGGGAAATCACTGGAAACCACAGGTCTGCAGGTCTGTGGGAGTGTCCATGCAGGGCCATTGTCACCTCAGGTCCCCACAGCAGGGCTCCCAGCCTGGACCAGAGGCCAGACAGTCCCAGGAGCCCATGACCCCAGCACATCCTCCCTTCCCTGCAGTGAAACACCAGAATGGAGTGCTGGAGGAGGGCTGTGGTGATACACTGTCCTGGGAAGGCACCAGACACTCTGCTCTGCTCCCCTGACAGTTCTGCAGATGTTCACTCAGGGCAGCAGCCCCAATTCCCAGCAATTTCATGGCAGAACACACTGGAACAGCTGCCCACAGTTCAGTCTGGGCTGTGAGCAGCACTGGGCAGCTCCCAGAGGAATTCTGTGGGGGCCTCTCCTGCTCTCACAGGCATCCAGGCCCTCAGGGACAGCACCCGTGCCCCTGGGATTTGAGCAGCTCTGCCGGGGCCAGGCCCGAGCCTCTCTGCTGGCAGCTCCTTTCCGTCCCTCAGACGCTGCAGCGGCCCTGAGAGGGAACATTGCCCAGCAAGGGCTGCTGGCAGTGCTGGCTCGGCAGAGGAACTCCAAACACAGCTGCTGGAAAGGGTGAGCTGTGCTCTCCACAGCACCATTCCACTCATTTAGGAAGGGGAAAGGTTAGCATGGGGCTGCTTTCAGTCTGGGGATGCCATTTTACCTAAATCTGGGCTCTCAGACACTTGGTTTTCCCCAGCCTCACATCCTGAAGCATTTTCCCTGCACGAGCATCCAGCTCTTTTCATGCAGGCATCCAGCCCAGCTGCACTGGCACTTCCAACAGAGCCCTGGGGCTCCAGAAGTGCAAACAGCAGATTGAAACCTCTCAGATTTGCTTGGGAGCCTTCCAGGCCAAGAGAGCTGGCAGCCTGTGACAGTTTTGTCACCCTGTGCTGACAGAGCCAGGCCCTGTCCCTGCAGCTGCAGTGACACCTTTGCCTGCTGTGTCCTCCTTCCCCCGGGCTGGAAAAATTGAATCTCCTGTGTCTGGGGCCAGGAATTCTGAGGCAGACCCCCTGCAGATCAGTTCTGTCACAGCTGAAATCTCCCTTTGTGTTCAAACAACATAAAAGGCCTCGGGGTTATGCTCATGAGCTGTCAGGAAAGGTCGTGCCCGGGAGAACCTGTCACAGATCCCATCCCAGCACCCCTCAGCCTCCTGAAAAAATGTCTGAGCCCTCCTGGCTGCTTTTGACCAAAGGGAGTGTGAAATCAGACATTTCCCAGGTTTTGTGAGGAGTGGTGACCAGGTAGAGGAAACTCCCATCAGCTCACTGGGATGCACAGGAAACGTGGTTCCACACATGGCAAATTGTCTGGGAGCAGCAGAGATGGGGGCGAAAAACCTGAGTTTATCTAACAGCCATCTGGAAAGAAAGGCTCTGGTGACCTTTCTTTGTTCTGGATTTTGTCCTTTCTGCTTGTAAGAGATACAAGGAATTGGGTTTTTTTCCCCTTGTACAGGTGGAAGAGTGCTCTTCATACAAACATTAATAAATATCATATTTCTTTTAGTTTTAAAACAAGCTTAGCACCTCACACTTAATAATAATCTTATTTTCTTCTCAGCTGGCAGGGAGAAGCAGGGATGCTCCTGCAAACTCCAATCCCACTCTAGGCTCTATCCAGAAGCCCTTTGTTCTTCTGATTTCTCTCAGTCATCCTATGACAGGCTTCCTTTGGGATCAAATATTGAGGAGCTCTGTGAAGCTCCAAGGGATACACAAGAGAAAACTGGCCATTTGTGGCCACAGAGGATGGAAAAATCAGGGAGGAGACAGGCAAAACCCCAACTCCTGCACACAGCAACAGTGCCTCTGGATTTTCTGCTCACTTCTGGATAAGCATGGCCAATGTGAGCTTGGGGTGCTACAAGCAGTGAAGTTTTTCAGTATTTAGCAGCCCATTTACAGGAGAAGCACAAAGACCAACACCTTCAGCAACAGCTGATGGTTTCTGCTCCTTCTCACTCAATAAATCCAACACCTGGTTTTCCAGGCAGAAGAGCCTGAACAAAACCATTTTTACCACTCTGGCTCCTGAACTGCTGCCCAGTGATCAGCCAGTTTGCAAAGCTCTCCTGTAAATGCTTCACAGCAGCTCAGAAAGGCCCCACAGAGGTGTTTCCATTCCAAAGCTCAGAACTGCTCTTTTCCCAACACCCAGCCTGAAGTGTAAGGTGCATTTTCAGCTGTCAAATACATTCATGACAGGTTTGGTGCCAAGACTGAGGCAAACACCAAAAAAAGATCTCAAAATTCCACTAGACCAGGCTGCTCCAAGCCCCATCCTTGTAGTTTTTGTCCTGAGTTTTTATCTTTGCTATGCAGTGACCTGGCAAACAAAGTCAGCAGTCTGTGGCAATCTTGTTCCAAAAGTACATATATTTAATAATGATACCAAATACAGCTTTTCCCCCCTGGAATTTCCACTGTGATATTCAGTAGGTCCCTGCTGTGGTCACTGCAGTTAGACTGTACATAGCTACTGACTATGCTGAATATATGGTTATGTTTTAGCAGTGTAGTACTCATATATTCCCTATAAATATAATAAAATACTTCACATTTGTTTTCATTCTGATCCTTACACATATTTCCTGTGTTTCCACAAATGAAAAAAAAATCTAAAACCAAAACAAAACATGTCTCTTTCCTGCCTCCCCCAACCTTTTATTGGGTTCCAAATAAACCTGAGTTTGCAATTCAAGTTGGCATCTGCCATCTGCTCGGGTATGGGAGTCTGATGAACACAAAGGGGGGATTTCAGTGGTGCCTGATTTCAGTGGTGCCTGATTTCAGTGATCCCTAATTTCAGTGGTCCTTGATTTCAGTGATCCCTGATTTCAGTGATCCCTGATTTCAGTGATCCCTAATTTCAGTGGTCCTTGATTTCAGTGGTCCTTGATTTCAGTGATTCCTGAATTTCAGTGATCCCTGATTTCAGTGATTCCTGATTTCAGTGGTCCCAGCCCACTGGCTTGGCAGCACAAATGTGCTCTTAGCATGAAGAGAATGAAAATGCTCTGACATTTATAAATGAAGGAGTTAAAACGGCCCCCTTGGGATAAACAGGTGCTCTCCACAAACAGAATGATCTGAAAATGGATAAAATTATTCCAGGGCTGTCTTTTCTCATCATATTGGGGTTGTCATGTTTATTATTTTACACAATTCCCTCAGAGGTGGGAGTCCTCACCCCACTGAAGGGTCCAAGATGCTCATGGGCTCTCCAGGGCCAAACCCCAGTGCTGAGGGAAGGTCCCACCGGCAGGGATGAGATGGGTGCTCTAGGCATCACTCTGCTGCTTTTGCCAGCACTGAGCAGCCCAGTTATCTGTCAGTATTTGGATTAATGTCCATTTTTCCCTGTAGATTTTGGTGTCAGGCCTGTACAAAGGCTCAGCTATGGCCCTCCTGACCCAGGCTCTGAGTATCCTGCTGGTGGAACTGGAAGGAAAACTTCCCAAACGTGGGTAACCCTCAGCACCTGCACGGACACCAACAGGGCAATGAAATTTTTTGTGAAATTATGGATGAAAACAGGGCCTGGATTCCCACCAGTGGCACAATCCCATCTTCCAGGGACAAGAATTAACCACCTCTGCTTCCTGGGCTTTGAAATACCATTCAGTGGTGGCAGCAGAACCAGGCTGGAACCACCCTTGCTGAGATGCTCTGAACACACAAGCACGTACACAGGGACGGTACAGACGAGAGAAAAGAGCAGTCTTTGTCTTTGGCTAAACCTTCTAATTTATAGGAAATGGTTTGAGGACAGAAACAGAACCAAAAAGATGTTGCCAACCTCCCAGATGTATCATTTACTTAGAAAAACAAGACTGGTGTACAGAACATGGTGTCTTCTAAGAAAGTCAATCTCCACTCCTTATAACAATACCCAATTTTTGGTAACCACTACATTACCAATCTTGGAGTATAAAATGGACTTGGTACAGGCTCATGTGTCCTTTATTAGTCTTTTTAATCCACTGCAGCCTCAGAGAAGCCTTCAAGTGTGTCCAAAGCTGCCTTGGTGTAACAGGGACCAATGCAGTAAATTTCCACATGATGACACTTGTTTTTAAATAATCACAGTTTTCTTCATGAAAAAAATGATTGTGTTATTACCTACTTTATGTAATTAACAGCAAAATCTGCTTGGAATTCCAATATTCCCACTTTTTCTGAGCTAGACCACTCGTGTCTTTACTCAAGCTTTCTACCACCTCCATCTTCTCGGCAGGGCTTGTCAGCAAGCTCACTTTGGACAGAGTACTGGCATTTCCCCCCCTCCTGGCCCAGGAGCAATGCCTGCAGCAGCAGCACGGGCTGTGTGGCACAGGCAGGTGGAGCAGGGACAGTCTCAGCACAGATCCTGGAGGAACCAAACCCTCGGTGCTCGTGGTTCTTCCACCCAGCTGAGAGCAGTGAAAATGCAGATCCACTTGGCTCTTGCAGGGTGTTTTACTGTACAGTCAGGTGCCAAATGTGAGTATTTCTTAACAGCACAAGCAGAGCCCTTTCCTGTCAACTGTAATATGTAGGACAGTGCCTTCCTTGCAAGCAAACCTCCGATTTCCTGCGCTGCACCGCCGTGGGGTGACAGCAACGTGCCTGTGGCTTTCCCTTCTTGCTCAAAGGGGAAAAAGGTTAGATCCCAGAGAAGACCAGTGCAAATCCCAGGATGATGTCAGGCTAACACTGGCCACTGACAGCCTCTGTGTTGAAGGAAATCTGTGTGGGGCTCATCTGCTGCAGCTGAGGCATCCTGGCCTCCAGGGGCTTCTCGCTCGCCGACTGCATGCTCTGGTTCCTCTTCCTCAGCATCTGTCCGATCCCCATCATGGGGAACCTGCCCCTGCTTTTCACACAGTTTGGGCTGCCCAGGGGGTTGCTGGGGACCAGCTGGGTAGGGGACACTGCCTCTTCCTTCGCCTGGTACGCTTTCTCTTCATAGGTGAAAGAGACCTGGGTGGGGTGGATGGGGGACGTGCTCCCCGGGGTAAAGAGCGGCGACAGTGTCCTTTCACTGGAGCTTTTGTAAGGGAAATTCATTGGAGAGCCCAAAATTCTGTACTGGTGAGAGGGGGAAACCTGGTCTATTTGGTCCTCCCTGTCCACTGACTCGAAGGAGTGCACGATGTTGAGGATGAGAGGGGAGTCCCTGGGGCGGCCCCCGATGCGGGACGGCTCCGGCTGGGAGCCGGGGGGTCCTGGGGGGAGCCTGCTGCACCTCCAGGTATTCCAGGGAGCTGGAGGTCACACAGCCTGTCCTGGCTGCCAGGGGCTCGTGGAAAGGGCTCCCAGCGCCGCTGGAGTCTGCAAGGCAATGGGAGAAGGAAGCAGGAGAGCACACTGCAGTTACTAGCACTGGCCACAGCCACAGGAACCTAGGGATGCTCCAGCTGCCGCAAAAAGTCTGGGATGCACTCACAACCCAATTCCCTCATCCCCCCTCAATACTAACACCATTTCTTCCCAGGGGATTTATCTGCCCTCTTCCTCACAGGCAGGAAAAGTGCTTAAACTGAGACAGGCACTTGAGAAGGAAAAGCACAGATGTCTCCAGCTGTTTGTATTAATTATATCCACACCACCACACACACACACTGAGGAATCTCACATTTCTCTTTTCTCAGCGCCACTTTGTGTGGCTCTTGCTGGACCTGTATTCCCTGACACACCTAGAGACACAGGGGAGCACAGTGAGTTAATCCCTGGAGGCTCTCCTTGCATTTTGGAACAAAATCTGTCCCTGGTTTCACACATGTAAATATGGAATACCAGCACTGGCCAGCACAGGCTGTTACAGTTGGAACAGATTTGCTGCATCAGCTTCAGCAAGAACCTTCCTCCAGCATGAGCTGAAAAGAAATGGCACAAAACCTTTGCAGGATTTGGCCCAGACAAACAAAACAGCCTGTGGAGAAGATCTGCCCAGCTCCTACAGAACGCTGGCACTGCCTCATGCCAAGCTAATCACAAGCAAGCACGTTCTGCTGCCTTGATGGAAAGCTGTCCAAGGAACCTGCCAGGCCCTCCTAATTGAATTAACTGGTAGCTATTCCATCAGCTCCCTGGGTCTCAAATAATCTAAAAAGGATCTGAAATAATTCAGCTCTGCCAGCACCCAGGTCCCAGCCACAAATCTCAGGTGTATTTCTTGTGGAGGGATGGTCTTGAGGATGAACAGGGTGAAATCTCACACTTGTGTGGGAAAAGTAGAAAGAAGTTCATTCCAACCAGTTTCTTTCCAAAACTGGCAAAAATTATTTAAGATGTGCCAAAATATAGTCTCCATAAGCACAGAAATGCTTTAGCTGAGATCTGCATGATTTTCAGACAAAAAAGCAGGGAGAAACATAAAGAGGGAAAAAATGAACTAGATTTTCTTCCCCCGTGCCTTCCTCCCAAAAGGGACAGCAAATCTCAGCAAAATGGACATTTTATAATTTTTTTTACTTTTTTTTGAAGGAACTATGCCCCATTCCTGCCCAGCTCTCTGGACTCCTGCCACCCTGCAGCAGTAGTTCCCATGCTGCCAGACAAACACGACTTGGACAAATTTTTCTCACTTTGAGCACAACAAATGATAAATGATCAAGTCACCACAATAAGCATGAAAGCATCACAAGCCACCACTGTGAATAACCCCCTGACACCACAGTGAATGTTTTCCACCACTGTGGATGTTTCCATCTCCCCTCATTTAGTTCCCCATCTAACAGAGGCTACATCACCTTGCTGCTCCTCAGTGTGTCCCACCCAGGTGTGCATTGCCCATTTTTCCTGCTGCCTCCTCTTTTCCTCCACTCCTTTCCCTGCCAGCAGTTTTCACCCAGGCCTCTCAGGCTGCCCTTTGTGATTAATGCTGTGCTCTCATCTGCCTGTCACGTCTTTTCCTTTCCCTGCTCATCATTCCCCCCCTCCTTTTGCTGATGCTGAGGTTGGCAGTGCCACCTGCCTTTCCTTGAGGCTGCCCCTTTCCCATTCCTCCCAGGGACTCCTCAGGGAGGTCAGGGATTCTCCTTAGCCCTCTCTGAGGAAAACAGGGGCTGGTAGGAAGGAGCTTGGCTACCAGCTCTGGTTCCTCACTGATCCAGGGGTGGGTGGTGATGCTTGCAAAACAGCAGCGTGAGCGCAGAGGATTTCGTGTGAGGACGTGTAAACAGGGGAAGAAGGTGCCTTGCTAAAGCACTGCAGGAATTCTGTCAGACACAGAGAGGGAGGGCTCCTGACTGCTGAGCACCACCATGGATTCCTCAGGGCATTTCACTCCACGTGTGCTGACATTATCCAGGCTTCTTTCCCACACCACCCCCGGAGCGGCAGGGAAGGCAAACCCGGAGTTTTTACTCACAAACACACACCACACAGCTCAGGACAGGCTCAAAACCAGCACAGCACACAGGACAGGCTCAAAACCACCACACCACACAGGACAGGCTCAAAACCACCACACCTAACATGCACACACAGACCCACCATGGCCTTTCTCCCACTGACCTTTGTCCGGACCCCCGGCCTTGGCGACTTTCCGGTCCTTCAGCAGAGCCTTGGTGTTCTGGATCTGTGAGATAAGACAGGAAGAAGGCTGTCTATATGAAACTGGACTTTTCTCAGTTTTCTTTGGGAGCTGACGGTGAAGGATCGCCCCTTTCTTTTCTTGCTCTTTGAGTTTTTTGTCCTTTAGGTTGTAAAACAAACAAGAACAATTTGGTTTACTCAAGGGAAGTTGCAGTGACCCCCAGACCTACAAGGTGGATTAATCACCATGTATTTACAAGGAACTTATCTCAGAGTAACTAAATCCTCCATGTCTCATTTGACTCTGATCAGTTTGCCATGATTTCATGGCTCCCATCTGCTCTGACATTCAGGCAGGTCTTGGAAAATTAAAGGAAAAGGAAAACTTTTCTCTTGGAGAAAGCAGATGAAGGTCTGCGCTCCTCCATACCTGAAATACCCTACTTAAGCACAAAAAAAAAATGATTTATCTTTACTCCACTCCCTCTGAGATTTAAAAAGGTGAGCTGCAAAGTTTTAAAGAAGTTTAAAGCCTTTGAGTCATTTCTCTTCTGGAGAAGATCTGGAGGAACACAGCCCTTGCTTTTACAGCACCCCTGCAACTGCACAAGATATGGAGGGGGAGAAAATTTTTGAGCCATCCCTTCCCTGAGCCATAACTCCTGGCTGTGATGGGGAAGGCAGCTGAAGGAGGAATTGCAAGAAGAAGATAGGTTTGATCTCCAGTGATGACAGAGGAAAAACAGACCCTGGGAGCAGGACTCTGAAGGGGAAGCCAATTTTCAAAGCACTGCTGTACAGTGAAAATTCATTGCTTCTTCTTTCAGTCACTGGATTCAGCAAACTTCTTAACACCCTTTACCTTCCACTGATTTCTAGGGGAGCCCAAAGCCTTATGTAACATTAAAAAAAATATTTTGGTTGGTTTGGGGCTGTTTTTCTGGTCACAGTTCTCATTTAAGCAGCATGTTTTGCTGCATCTGATTAAAAGGTCACTGCAAGTACAAGTCTTTTTAAAAAGTGAAGGAAAGTTCCTTCCCCCAATTATGTGCCTGTT
Organism: Geospiza fortis; assembly: GCF_000277835.1. NCBI lineage: Eukaryota > Metazoa > Chordata > Aves > Passeriformes > Thraupidae > Geospiza > Geospiza fortis. The sequence continues at coordinate 627,307 of NW_005054530.1, forward strand.
TTGTCTGGTAATTATGCACTGCCACTCTTGATTTTCTTTTGCAAGCTCACTGACGTGGAGTCTATGAAAACCCTCAAAGTGAAGTGCATAAAAACACGAGAGAGAGGAAAAGAGAGATGCAGAAGATTCTCCTGGACCACTAAACAGCTCTGGAAGCAAGACAGACACGAAGAGACAAAAATCTGGACTCATTGTGAACATTCCCAGCTCAGATGGAGCCTGGCTCCCTACACACACACTGTCTGGGCACTGCTGGGCTCATCAACCTTTCAGGAGTTGCAGAGTTGGAAAGAAGACCTTCAGTGACTCACAAACCAAAGTTTTTAGTTTTAATACTGAAATGGTTGACTTGGGAGAAGAAGAACCTGAGATCCTCCTCACTGGAGGAGCCTCCCTTCGTGCACGTGGTTTTTGCCCCCCTCCATCCCTCATCTCCTGCAATTCCTCTCCCTCTGGCTGGCTGCAGCTGGCTGACCCTTCCACAGCAACCAAGGAGGCCCTGGTGGAGCTGTCCACCTCTGCCCACCTCTGGAGGTGCCCATCCCTGGGAGCCATGCTTGGAGTATTATTATTATTATTATTATTATTATTATTATTATTATTATTATTATTACTATGGGTAACCACCACATTCCCTGCCCCAGCAGCCAGGGGAAAGGTGTGCAGCTGATCCTGAGCCTCTGGACGTTCCAGGGCTGCAGGATTTTTAGTGTGATGGTGCAGGAGCCAAGCTGCAGCTCCTCACCTGCCAAGTGCTCCTGCCTTTGCCCTCGCCCTGCTGGCACATTCTCTGAGCCAGCCACTCCACACAATGAAAGCAGCCCTGGCAAAGGAAATTCACATATCCGGTGCTGCCAATTAATTTCTTCACGCTGGATGAGCACTGCAAATGGTCTCAGGGGTGTTTCTGAAAGTGCTAACGTGGCTCAGGACCTGAATCCCAAGGTGCCACTCGCTTGTGTTTGAAAAGGGAAGGAAGATTTCATTCAGGGGGGTTACAGAAGTTCCCCCTGCACTGCAGAGTGCAGGGCTGTGTCCCACAAGGCAGGAGCTGTACCGGTATGCTGTGCTTGAATAGGTTGGGAATTACATCATCCTCTGCTATTTCCTGTCCTGACCTTGACCCTCAAACCTACTCTGAGCCCCAGCAATGGATCTGAAAGGCAGATAAAGGGTGTTTGCCTTGGCCACGTCTGACACGGCCAGCAGCTGTTCAAAACTGCAAATTCCACCTCTGAGCTCCCCTGCAGGGACAGCCATTCATCCTGAGACCCCTTCCACAGCTAAAGAGATGGAGAGAGCACAGAGTCCTGCCTGCCCCTGCCCACCCTGCAGCAGGAGGCCTGCTGGAGAGGGGCAGGACACGACCACTGCCCTTTGCCCCTGCCTGCCCAGCTGCTGGCAGCCCCTCCTGAAGCCAAATCTTATTTCCCATGGCTGGAGAGAGGTGGGAGAAATTCTGCTGGAGCTGGAGCTGGAGCTGGAGCTGACCATCCCTCCCCCTCCTATTCCCATGGCAACCTGCAGCTCTGCTCCCTGGGGACCAGTGGCTCCCAATTCCTCTTGTGAGCACAGCTACAGTGACAGAAAACCCTGTGGAACCCGAGGATGGGGTGAGAGGGACCCCAGAGCCCATCTCCACCCCCTGCCAGGATGCTCCAGGCAGGATCTGGAGCCTCCAGCCCCCAGTGCCTGCCCCTGTTTCCAGGGAACAGCTTGAGGAAGTTGGGAGAGCTTTGTGAAATGTCACATTCATCGAGCCTACCCACTGCTGGTCCATTCCCAGCAAGAAGGTTTTGATTTATTCAAGAAAAGAGTAAGTGCTTTGCCCTGATATTTCCATCTGGCTCGCAGTTCAGCTTGTCTTGCAAGCAGCCTTTATAATAAACAAAACCAGCCACGACACAGATCTGCCCCTGCAATTAGATAATCAATCCAGGGCTGAGGAGCAGCTTTTGGAACAGGCAGCCTCCCCAAGAATGCTGCTCTTTGTGCTGGCAGGGAACACTTGCACAGCTCACATTACTCCTGTAATTTTAGTGCTTGGCAAAGAATCAGCCAGGGAAGAAAAATCCAGCCAGGATTTGATACAAAATACCTTCTCTGCTCGCAGGCAAGAAGACTGGAGAGCGACCGAGCAAAAGGTTAAACCTTTTGTCTGCCCAGGGGAATTCCTTCATGATGCAGAGGGCTGAGCCCACATCCCCTCTGCTAAGGAGCAGAGCAAATTGACTTTGAAGAGTGCTGTGCTAATCCAGCCTCACTGCTGCTGGCAGCCAAGGCAGGGTTGGCCCAGGACACCAGAGGGTCACCCTGGCTGTCACCCAGCTCTCTGTCCTGCAGCACCAAGGTCCCAGGGCTCAGAGCCTCTAGAACACCCAGTTTTCATCTTCTTGTAACACCAGAATGAAAATAAGGAGTCCCCTGTGTTTGCATCATTTTGTTAAACAGAGATTTAAAAACATTTAATTTCTTTAAAAACCCTGAAAGTCACCCTTCTAGTTCCTCTCTTGGGGATTACTGTTTGTTTCTTTGAAAAGAAATAAAGGGAGTTATTTGTCCTGCACAGGCAGGACCACAGGGGTTTCTTTTCTCCACAATCCCATCACTTCAATCACCATCACCAAGGATGCTCAAATTCAATCTGCTCCCAAAGCCCTGCACCAAGCTTTGCTGAGCTTTACCTCATAGGAGTCTTTATTGGCCTTGTATTTTTCTATCTGGTATAGCTGGTTCTTGTGGCAAACACTGTCCTGGCCTTCAGCCTTCTGCAGAGAGAAAAGCACAGAAAAGTCAAATACGTAAGGCAATTAGAGAACACTAAGGTTTAATTACTGCTTAATGGACTGCACCCACTCCTGCCATTCAGTGGAGGGGCATCAGCTCACAGAGATGATGGGTTTGGTCCATTACATTGTAAATATCATTGTGGCAATGTGGAAAGGACTGAGGGAAGGAAAAAACTGAGCTGCTGTTGTCAGATTGGAAGGCCTGAGCTGTGCTTCAGGTAAAACTTTCAGCTGACTTTTCACTTCAAACCTAAATAAGTTTAAGAGCTCTTAAGCTTCTTCCTGATGTCCTGACTCCATAAATTGTGTGACTGGCATTCCAAGCAGCACAACTAACCCAGCACAGGGGCACTTCCCAATGGACGGTCCTTGGGATATGCTGTAATCCTGGGAGACCAAATGCCACCAAGCCAGGCCACCTGCAGCCTTTTTGTCCCCTCGTCCCCCAGCAGTGGCAGGAGGCAGCTGGCTCACCCTGAGGCTGGCCAGGTAGCGCTCCAGCTTCTTGTTGAGCAGGAAATAGATGGCCAGGGTGTGGCTGGCCCTGTTGGAGAGCACGGTGTTGATCACATCACTGTTCTTGTAGCCCAGCTTCTCGGTCATGTGCAGCAGCACGCTCTGGCTCAGGTCCTCCAGGTGAATCCTGCACAGGGAGAGGCACAGCAGGGTTTTTGGGGTGTCCTCTTCATGGCAGAATGCCCAAGAGGAGGGCCCCAGGGGCTCAGTAACTGGGGTGATTTGTTCCCTTCTCCCAGGAGCAGGCAGGTGCTGGAACCCTGAGAATTTCCTGGTTATTGAGACTTTGAACCCTATGGAACCCTTTGAACCCTACTGAACCCTGGTTACTGAGAATAACAACCCTGGTTATTGAGACTTTGAACCCTATGGAACCCTTTGAACCCTACTGAACCCTGGTTACTGAGAATAACCCTGGTTATTGAGACTTTCTGTGCTGACAGGCTCTGACCCCCCAAGAGAACACTGCATTTGACCTGATGGCAAATGTTTTGACCCAGGAAAGCCAGGCAGGGAAAGGACAGATTATCTGGGAGCACAGGAGCTGCAGGAATTAACAGAATTCTGACCACTCTGTCCATTCCTGATGGGAAATGGCACCGTGATGATGCTCAGGCCATTTGTTCCCCTACATCTGACCACTGAAAATCATGAAGATGAGCTGGTTTTGAAGGAAAAGAGGTAAAATCTGGCTCTCTGAAAAGCCCTTTTCTCCTAATCAACCAGCACTGCTCTGAGCTTTACCCCCTTACCTGCTGCCCAGTGTCCCTGCCCTAATTATCCAGGGAATTTCCTGCTGGAGAAAGGGGGTGCACAGGATTATTCCTGCAGCTCAGAATGGCAATGCTGCTGTTTCCCTGCTGTCACAGCCATGTTTATGTCTCTCTCCTCTCTAAAGTCTGGAGCAGCCTCAGCCAAGGCGAGAAAAGCAGAACAGAGGTCTTGTGGAAATGCCAAAGCATTGGCTCAGCCTGAGTTAAACCCAGATTTTTCCAAAGAGCTCTGCTCCTATTTAGACTTCTAAATGGGCTGGCCAGCTTCCCAGAGGTACCCACCAGCTCCCAGCCATCTCCAGAGAAATGCTGGGTCCCAGTTGTTTCTAGAGGATATTCCTCACTCCTAATACAAGCCTAATATCAGAGGGAGCTTATTTTGCAAGATTCCTCCCCACTTTTCCCACTCCTGCCCAGGCTCTGATGGACAGAACTCAGACAATATGTCAAACACAGCCTGGGAAATCTCAAATAACTCATTCCCTTTGTTCCCTGTGCCTATGAACACTCCTTCTGCCCCTAAGGAATGCCCAGGGTTGGGTCTTTTTTTCACAAGTTAGAAAGCAAAACTTATCTTGGCCACTGCACGTTGAGACATCTGGGCAGCCAAAGAAATCCAAGCAATTTCGACTTGAAGTGCTCAGCAAAATGGGAAAATTTTGCTTGCCTTCAGGGAATTTCTTCAACAAAAGCAAGCCCATAAAAAGCTTGGGAAAATATTCTCCTGAAAATGCAGCTTCTGCTGTTCTCCCACCTTATCTCCATGCTCTTCCCTTCCTGCCACGCTCCTGTCTCGGGGACAATGGGAGTTACCCCCACAGGAGTGGAAAGGCACTGCAAGAACATCTTCTGTGCTGATTAAGAGAGGAATTAATCCTTTGCAAATTCAGCAGTGGGGTTTTCACACACCGTTTCACCACACCTTATCCATAGCTGCACACTAAAGAGAAATTGGAGAAATTCCATGGAAGCTGACTCCAGTGGTACTTTCTGGGACAAGCTCAAAAGGAGCCAGGCCACACAGTTAAATATTAAAAACTTCGCAGATTATTCTCCCTGTAAAGCTCCAGTATGACAAAGTCTAGGGAGGTCAAGCATGGGATATCAAGTAATGAAAAAAAAGTAGTATAATTTTTTAAAAAATGAAAGAATCTCTTTAATGGCTTCCTCTCCAGCTGGGGACCAAGGACAAATTATCCAAATCTCAGGCCCAGGAGCACAAATGTGGGCTGCAGAGAGAAAAACAAGCAGGGTGGGACTGCCTGGGCTAAAGCTGGAATGGGACAATGAACTGCAAGGTGCAAATGGAGCAGAACTGATCCCAGTGACAGACCCTGTGCCCAGCCGTGCATTTTGGGGCCATTTTGGTTCATCTTGGGTGCAGCCCTGGCTGGGCTCTTGTGCTGCCCAAGGTGGATCCATGGAGGAGATGCTTTGAATAAATCCCTGCTTTATTCTGTGACTCTGCCCAACCTCTGTTCCAGCTCAGCCTTCCCGAGGCATCAATCAGAACTGCCTGTTACACCTCCCCATGCCCAGGCCTGCTGCAAATTAATCAGAACATCTGCACCCCATCCCACCCTGCAAACACGGCACCTTCCACTTCAAGGTGTTGCTCTTGCCATTTCAAGCATCCCAGGGTCAATTTCCATGACCTTTAGGATGGATTCACAGTTCCTAGGATGTGTGACATGAGTGGAACCGGAACACCAGGGCCGTGCTGGCAGGTTTTCCCCTGCCCTCCCTGCTGTACCTGTTTGGGTAGGTGACATTGGGTGGTGCCCTCCCAGGGTAGTTCTCATTGAGCCATCTGTTTGCCAGGGCCTGCTGGATGTTCGGTCTCTTGGCAGGGTCTGGCTCCAGCAGAGAGCGCAGGAAGTTTATGGCAGCTGTGAAGAGATGGAGGGAAAACCCCAAAAATCAGCTCAGCCATCTGCTCTAGGACTGGCACAGGTGATGAGTTAACACAGGTATGCACCCTGAGCAAAAGCACACTAACAAGGAACAATTCCCTTACTGCAAGCTCCCATGTCCTTGAGAAAATGGGAGCACTGATAAGGGATTAGTAACGGAAACAAACAATGATTTACAGCCACAGTGATTGATATCCATTATTTAATGCACTTGTTTTATATCCAAAGGAGAGCAGAAAAGGCACTTTTTGGCTCAGAGCTCATCTGAAGTTTCGGAGCAGGTGAGCCAACATTTAATTCATTTAATTCCCACATGAGGGCAAGAGGCTGGAGCCAGGTCAGGGACAAATCCCTGGATCAAAGCAGAAGGAGATGGACCAGGGGTGAGTGGGAGGGAGGGGATGCAGACCTGGGAAGGAAGACACAGCAAATTTGGCTCCCCTTGACGTGACAAGGATAAATTCTCTGGCTCCCATCCCACCTACAATCAGCTGCAGAAGGTTTTAGCCAAATTAAAAAGAGTACAGCAAAATTAACAGGCCTTGCTCTGTTCTCCTGAACCTTCAATTTCCAATGACATTCGACCACTCCTCCTGATTTTCCTGCAAAAACACTCAGTTTTTAAGCCACGTGCTTCTTACGTGATTAGGAGCAATGAAATCAAGTGATCTGCCTAAAGCCTCACAAGAAGAGCCCCTCTGAGCTGAAAATAAACTCTGTTTCAGCTAGGTCTGGTCTTTATTCCTCAGATTATCAAGGATTATTTATCCTCAATTGTCAAATTATCAATTATCAATTATTTCACTGCTCCCAGGTGCAATTTAAGGAGAATAAAGCACCTCATGGTGACACCACAGTGGGATGGGACAGGATGGGGAGGGTGGAGGATGAGGAAGGGAGGGTTTCTCCCTAAATAAATCAGGGTTAGACCAAACAAGTGACAACACCCAACAACCTGAGCAAGCTCAATGCACAATATCCTGCAAAAATCAGGTTTCAGCTGGAGAAACTGTGTCAAGAAGCTTAGATGTCCAAGAGGGGCTTCTTACTCTGTATTTACCCTTTCAGCTGGGTTTTTTTCTAGTCCCTCTCTTCACAAACCACTGATTTAACTGAGATGCTTTACTTAAATACACTCCAGCATTTTTGCTATTATCCTGCAGCAGCCATGAGGCAGAGCAGCAGGAAGAGCCTACATCCAAATTCCCAAACTTGCTGGAAGCTGCTGTCTGTGTGCCTGGTGTGCCCTTTCTTCACCCCATCCCAGCAAACAACAAACCCTTGTTCTGCCATTGAATCCCCTCTAGCTCCAGTGTCTGTGTTAAAAACCTCACACTGGTTTCCAATCCCATTGGCTCTGAGCCACAAAAATCCCTCTCCCCATACCCACACTCCCTCCTTCATCACCACCATGCCTGGTCTCCAAATCACCCAAAATCTCCTTAAAAAAATCCCACTTCTCCACCCCCACCCTTGCCAAAAGGCAAGCTGATCAAATGAAGCTTGTGAAGTGCCACAGATCAACAGATTCAGGCTGGGAGAAGCCAATTGTGGGGTGAAAATTCCCGCCTGGAAGCTCCCAGAGCTGAGCCACACAGCTGGGGACAGCAAAATGATTTCCCCAGGGAAAAAAACCATGAAGGAAAATGAATATATGCAAGGTGAACACCCACTGCCTGAGCACCTGACCTCTGCTCAGCTAAAATCAATAAGCAGAGAGCTGTTGTTCAAAGAGGCTTCATGAGGAACAGGTTCCCAAGTGGGAAAATCAAACAGCAGCTCCAAAATGCCCCTGTTTTGCTGCACAGGTTGTTCTGGGTGCTCAGGGTCAGCCAGCATTGTGGGGCACAGAAATGAAAGTGTTTTCCTGCTCAGAGATAAGACTGCATGGTGGGGCTGTGTGTTCAGTTACCAGGAAATTAAATATTGAAAGACAACCCGCTGGGCACGTAAAAGTGAAAATTTTTTACTGTGAAAATTCTCTGCTTTTAGATGAATTTATGGAAGTTAAGACCTGACTAAAATAAGAGGTCCACAAACCCAAGAATTTCACAAGCACTACAATTCCCAGAGCAGAGTTGCTGCCCAGTGACCCAAAGGCTAAGGTGGCAGGAGGAAATGTCACCTTAAATCACGCTGTGCCATGTCCCTGGGCTGGGCTCAGGGACTGATGGGCAGCTTTTGGGCAAAGGGTAACATCTTTAAATCTACTCCATTAATTTGCCACCACCTCTGCAAGTGCAGGCTGCTGGAGGTCCCACAGGATAAACAGAATCCTGCCTTCCCTGGGGACCCCAGTGAGCTGCAGATGCTGCAAATTGAGAAAATCTGATCTCCACTTAAATGGTGGGATGGGTGAAACAGCAAAACCACGCCTGCTAAAAAGCAATTTTATCTTTTTGGCTGCTCAGGGTCTGGCATTGCACAGGGTGGGAGGTGGAAACCTGAATCTGCACTTGGACAATTCACCTTGTGACTCAACTCCCAAGGGTTTCCATTCTCTTTTTTGTATTTGGGATCTTTTAATTCTATCAAAAGCCCCTTGCAAACATGCTGCCAGGGAAGGAGGCAGAAGCTCTCCATGGACAACAAATTTGGCATGAAAAAATAAACCCCAGCTTGTTCCAAATGCTGACAGTGGCCTTGCTGCAAGCTGGAAAGTGGTTCTGTTGCCTAGTGACGTGGCTCTGAAGCAGGAATTAGTATTTCTGATACTAATACACCAACTGTTTTGCATTTTGTGAAAACACAGAGGTTATCCCAGGTGGCTGTCCCAAAATAACTTTCTGGGTGCATGTCATTATTCCATAATAAATGTGAGGTTATTTGAGGCAGGTTATTTGTCACCCAACCTCAGTCATGACAATGCCCAGGAATCTGTAATTCCAAAACAATCTGTTCACCCACCCTTACCCCATGCTAGAATCTTCTGGATGTGCAAAAGTGACTAGCTGCTCTGCAAAAGCAGTCCCAGAGAATTTCACAGATTTGCTCCTCCTCTCATACTCAGCACAACTTGGTGCTTCCCCAGGAGCCAGAGCAAAAGGAATTCTGCTACATCAACTCCTGCAGGTCTTGCAGATGTCAGAATGAAAAAAAAGGAGCTTTTCCCAATTAGCATGACTGAGGAGCCGCAATCCAGTGGAGCAGCTTTACCTGAGGAGAGCTGGGTGGGAAAGGGGTTCATCTCTTTGTCCACCATTTTTTGGTATAAGGCTCTCAGGCTGAATGGCTCCACAGTAAAGGGCAGTGTTCCAGTCAGCATGGCATACATGTTCACCCCACTGAAAGAAAACAGGCAGAAAAAGAAACCAAAATTATCAGGAACAAAGGAAAATTTATGCTTTAGAGACTGCAGTTCATCTTTAATGTCTGACAGCTAGCACAGGGTTGATGCCCCATTTCTGAGAACTGATCCAGCTGGAGATGCCCCTGCTCTTTGCAAGAACAATTATAAACCCAAGGAGGAACTCACATGGACCAAACGTCTATTTTGGGCCCGTATTTCTTCCTTGCCAGAAGTTCAGGGGCTGCATATGCTGGGCTCCCACACTGGGTGCTGAAGGGATCAGAATAACCCAAAATTCCTGCACAGTTGCTCAATCCAAAGTCTGTGAAAGGCACAGAGACACAGTTATGAAAGAGAGACACAGTTAAACTGGGCTAGAGCACAAGTTAAAAAGAAATAACTTTTTTTTCCCCCAAAGCAATGAACTCCCTGAGGAGAAAAAACCCAACTCATCCACAGTTGATGTAATTTGCTTCCACGAGGTGCTAAATAACCAACAAACAATAAGAGGAGCCTTAGAACATGCCCAGTTTTCCATTTCACACACAGAGCAGCTCCATTTCCCTGGCAGCTGGGTGGCAACAACCAGAACCAACTTCAGGCTGCAGGATGCTGGGCAGGGACAAGGTGAAGGGGGATTTCTTCAAAATCTGAGTATCAATGAGCATCAGGAAAACTCTGGGGCTGCTGTGGTGATGCACAAACACAGAGGGTCCAGCTCTGCAATAACATATGGAGATCTTGGAGCAAGAAGTGGAAATTTGTTGATTAACCTGGTTTTTCCTGCCTTGAATGACTGAATTTCTGGTCCCTGGGTGTATCTGACACTCTCTTGTGGCAATAGAAAGGAGGGACAGGAATCCCATCTTTCACAGCTACAGAGGGGTTTTCCTGGAGAACTCTGTCAAAACTGAAGGGAGAATTTGCCTCTGATGGAAAACCAATTCTCTCTGGGCACTGCTAAATCATCCCTGGGGCTTCCACAAATTCTGCAGAGGATCCATTACCTTAATTAACGTGCTCATTAGCTGTGGCCTGAGATGAGTTCTGTCAGCTGGGAAATACTTTTAGAAACTCCTGGAAATAACATCTGCACACAGAATTGTTCCTGGTCCCCAGCCTGCTGTGTCAGGCCAGCTCCAGGTGTGATGTTTGACAATCCCAGGGTACAAGGGCTGGGATTGGGTTCTGTGCTGGTGTCAATCAGCAGCCCTTCACCAGTATCACAGGAGGGGTGCTCCACCTGGGGTTTTCATTCTCTTATTTGCTTCAGTTGTCACCCCCTTATTCACTTGTTCAGCTCATTCATTTCAGCTCCTATGCCTTTTTTTTTCTCCCCTGCTGAAAAGCAGAATGTGTGCAAATGGAAGCGTGCTGGGGACAGGGGTTCCACAGCCATGGAAATGAGGATATTGCTATCAGCACTGTGTCAGCACATGGTGATCACAGTGTGGGTTTTATTGGTTTTATTAAGGATGCACTGCTGATCTCGATGAGAGCAGTGAGACCACCAGCACTGATAACCTTGCCTGCCTCTCCCTGTCTAGGAGCCCAGCAAGGGACAGAATTCAGATCAAAGGCCACACTTGGCTTTCCCAAAGCAAATATTTTCCCTTGGGAGCTCCAGCACCCCCACTGCAGTGCCAGGGAAGCATCGTGGCATCGCTCTGCTCCTCCTCAGCACCTCAGGGAACCCACACCAGGCTGTGGGTGCAGGGCCATCCATCCCTGCAGCTCTGCCAGTCAGCACAGGGCAGGAGCTGTGAAACAGCAGCTCCTGGACCAGCAGAGCTGCACAGGGCTCAGCAGAGCTGGGTGTCCCAGCAGGACACCAGGAACTCTGCATGCTCTGACACCGACCACGTGAGCTGGGAGATAACAGGGAATGGTTCCTTCCAAGATGTCCTTCAACCTGATTAACAGACTGCCAAGAGTCCTCTCAAAGGGAATTCTTCCAAGAAAGATATCTAAGAGCAGGTTCTAAACCCCCTTGTCTCGTAGCCAAAAGGAGGAAAAAATCCAAGGTGCCCTGAGAGCAGCTGAGGGCTCAAGGCATCCAGGTCTCCCTGAAATGCAGGAACAAGCAGGGACTTCAATATCCCATCCTCAATCTTCAAATCTTCATTTCACCTTCTGTTCTTCCTTGCACAGCTCTTACAAGAGCAACGTTTTTGTTTTCATTAGCTGCTCCTGTGTCTGCTGCTGTACAAATGATGGAGACCAAGCTCTCAGCCCACAGCAGGCAACGTGAGATGGTTTTGTAGCCCAGTCTCTTCTCCCAGTCATGAGAAGCAGCACTTTAATCCCTCCAAACATGTTCTTCCCTCCTGAGGAACCTTCCTGGGAAGGACTGTGTGATGTGATCACTTCTAGTAAAGCAGGCTACACGAAATATTGCAACCTTTCTTTTGCTCCAGCACCACAACAAACCCATCAACCCTAATCATGGGAATCGCTTGGCTGGTGGGATTGAATTGCTTTGTTTTAGCACACACACTGCCTGCAACCTGCCTTGCCTGAACATCAGGCTGCAGAGCTGAGGACAATTTATTGAGGCTCTGGAAGACCAAACTTCTCTTTTCTCTGTCCTTCCCCCACCATCCACTGCGAAGAGAGCCCTCCATGCAGCCAAAGCAAACTGCAGGAACAGGCCTGGAGTCTTTATTTTGGCACATGAGTTTTAACTGTACATGCATCATCTGGGAAGGGCTTGGTTTGGATGCCAAGCTCCAATCAAACACCCAGTAACAGGGAAGTGATGTGAGCTCCTCAAATCCACCAGATGTTGGTGGTGCAAAGCATCTGCT
>NW_005054530.1:639557-654285 GCF_000277835.1 Geospiza fortis
CATCAGCCCTGGGGAATGATTCATGGCCACTCTCAGTGCCCTCCCGGCCCTCAGCTGAGGTAACACAGAGCTCTCTCTGCTCCTATCTTGCACAGCAATCCCTGGCAGTCGGGGTGGCATTCCCAGCCCTGAAATCCCAAAGTAAGAGCTGGGTATTTCAGATTTCCCTACTCATCCTGCCCCTGTTTGCTGGTACTGCAAACCTCACAGTGAGCATCCCTTTGACCTGGCTGTTTGAATCCCAAGCGGTTTCCTCAGCACTTTTCAGCCCACGGGACTTTTTGAAGTTGAGTTTTTAAGCCTGCAGCCACAAACACTGCTGAGTGTAGGCAGAAGCACAAACAGATGTTTGGCACTTCTTTCATGAGAGGAATATTTTCTTTTCAATGCCCACATTAACATTAATGGGAGCTCTGCAAGGCAGTGAGAGACTCTCCTCAGCAATGATTAATCTGAAATGCCTGCACAGCTTGAATGAATCAAGCTCCACACACAACTGAGACCTAAACACAATCGAGGCTCCACCGTTGATCTTTTTTATTCCTTACCAGCCCTCTCAACCAATTTTGTCCTGGGTGCTGGAAGCAAATGTAACAAATATAAATATAGGACCACATTTTGCCAGCTGCTAAAAATGTGAGCAACTCCCACTGACTTCAGTGCAAGCATATGTTCACGGGGGCAGAACGCAGCCCCTGGCAAATAAGAAATGATCATGATAATAAAATAAAGCACTCCTGTGGTGTCAATTCTTAAATTCTTTACCGAGCTCCCGATCTGAGTATGAAAGATGTGGGTTTGAGATGTAGGATTATTCCCATACCCAGTTAAATCTGAATTATTTGGATCGGGTTTTTTTTTCACAAAATGCTGTCAGGAACAGCTTGATTGCTATCTATACTCTCTCAGCTCCTCTCTGCAGCAACATTAGCAGTTGTCACATGGGGGATTATGAAGCCTCAAAAAACTCTCTTTATAAAACTAACAATTTTAATTACTGGAATTGCCAAACTGGTTCCATACCAATAAGCTTGATATTGTTGTCTTCATCTAGCAACAGATTTTCTATCTTCAAGTCTCTGAAAGAAAGAAAATATTTTGAGTCAGTCTCCAAAATAATGAAGCAGCTTTGCCTGACTCTCATCAGTGTATGTGCAAGGCTTGCCTATAATCAAATGTACAATGGAAGCAGCACACACAGTTCCACAGTGAAAGCAGAGAGCCCCATGCATCCTGCCCAAAATTAACAGTGCTTTCACACTGCTTCCCACCTATTCTTCAGGCACAAAATGACATTACAAGCGCTTGTCAGTACATCCTGTAATCAACCAGGCCCTCCGAGTTCTCTAAGTACTGGAAGTTTACAGAAAACTTACAAACTGGAAACATTTTAAGCATGTTTTGGGAACTGGAGGTCAATTTCTCCTCTCTCCTCAGAGCCAAAGGCCCCAGCTGAAGGACGAACCTGAGGTCTGAGGAGTCAAATGTCACCCAACCTCCTTGCAGAGCTCACCACAGCTATTCCCACACTCCACAGGTAAAATCCAAGGCTGAGGAGTGGAAATGGTCTGTACAATGGTCTGTACAAAACCAAACCAACAAAACCCCCCAAAATCCAAAAACAAACAAACAAAAAAAAAAATAAAACCAAAAAAACCACCACAACTAAAGGATTATTTTATGGCTTTTCCCCCCATAAGCCAATTCTCAGCATTCATTGCTGAAAAACTTTAAAATGCTCTCAGGCATCAAACGCAGAAGGAACAAGAAGTGCCACCTCTGCCTCAGGGATCAGTTCCCAGATGCTGGCAGTGTCTAACTATGGGAGAAACGAACCAAATCTAGGAAAAACGAAGGCAAGGAAGGCCAGGCTGCATTCCCACAGCAGATATTTCTGTCTCCTCAGCTCGTGGAGCTGGCAGCACACAGCTGGCATTCCCTGCACTTCAAACACTCCATCTCCATGGGCTGAGCTCCTTTGGGAGTTTGTCCTGCTGTCCCTGGGGCTGGTTTCTCTCTTTGGACCACCCTGGAAAGCCCAAGAGCCTCCAGAGAGAGGAACACAAGTGAATCCCTGAGCAGGTGACCCCATGGGCTGCTCCCAGAGCAGTTTACTCATGGCATGGCAGGCTGCAAAAGGGAAGTTTTGCACTTCACACTTTGTTTCTTGTCTGGGGGAGGCAGGATGAGAGGGAGGGTTCCACCAGCAAGCAGCTGCACAGCAGCAGTGGCTGGCTGCTCTCTCCTGAATCTTATTTTTAACCACAGAAAATCACTTTTTAACCATCAAATCTCAAGGCCAAGCCTTGTGCAAGAGCTGGAGAGGTTGCAGAGATCCGGGTTCATCACCACATTTATGTACCAATACACATTTCAAAGGCTTTGGTATCACAATATTATTGATCCCAATTCCCCTGCCACTGGATTCCATGTGGCTGCCTCTGTAAAAGAGGAACCTGGCCCATTGTCCTCACGAAAATGATGTTTTCACCAATGTTTGTCTGCACCAGAGCACTCCCAGGGAGAATGGCCAAAGGTAGTTCTGAGATCTGAAATAAAGCAGAGAATGAACCAGCCCCAGGCTTCCAAGGGAGAGTTTGTTCTGCAGAGCAGGATCTGTCATCAATGTTGCATCAGCAGCCAGGCTGCTGGCACTTCAAATTAACAGGCTGCAAGTCATCAAAGGCAAGATGTCAAACAGCAGGTACCAAAGGAGGGATCCTGTGGCACTCGGAGCAAACTGCACCGTGGGGCATCCCCCAGCTCTGCCCAGAACTCCAGGGATTTTCATCTCCTTCACGCTCCTGACCTGCTTCTCATCACCACGGGCCAGTGGAAGGCAGGAATCTGCTGCCAGGGGGGCAGGAATAGGGGAATGCAGCAAACCACCTTTGCTACCAACACACCACTCAGTGCTTCCCTTTGACAGTAATTGCCCTGAATGGGCCTGAGCTCTGTTAAAATGACTTCAAAAGGGGGGCTGGGACTTTCCTGTGGGATGCAGTGGCAGGCACCAGGGCTTTCACTTCACTTTCCCCGCTGTCTCTGTGCTCCCAGAGGGCTCACTGCTCACGCTGCTTGCTGACAGCGCCAGGACCCGTGCAAACAGCCTCTGCCAAGAGAAAAGCTCCACCAGAGCCTGCCACTTGGTTCTGTTTTCCTCTGTCAGGGGGAGGAAAAGATAAATATTCCTACCTGATTCACAGCTGAGCTCGTGGCAAGCGTATTTTTAGCAGCTCTCCTGATAGAGGGAAAGCAACCCAAATGATAGCATGGGATTATAAATAGAACAGTGGCATTTGGCTTTCAGTGAGCAGCCCAGCAGCTCTGAACCCTGGGCACCCCTCAGCAAAGATGCAGCAGCTCCTGCACCCTGGAGCTTGCAGACTTCCCCCACCTCAGCAGATGACATATTTAGAACTTTAAAACACATCCATGCAGTCAAAAAGGAGTTTGGGGGTATTTTTGCACCTCTAAATGAAAATGAGGTTTCTTGGAGTTCTTTTTTAACATCGGTGCCTCCTAACAAAAACATTTCCACTGGATTCTGGGTGCCAGTGATCTCCCATGCCCAGTCTGGACTGGAAGCCATGCAGCTTTCTGAGCAACACAAGCAAATCTCACGCCACTTTCCTTCCATCTGGGGTTTTTCACCCCAGGTGGGACAGGCTAAGCCATCCACACCACTCCCCAAATAACGCAGACAAAACCTGAGATTTTTTGTTTTGTTTGTTTGCAATGGAACAAAAAGTGCCACCAAAAATCTTCCCAGGGCCCTGCCCCATTGCATGGGGAGCATTTGGAGGGAGAACCAGCAGCCCCTTTCCTGGCTGGGGATGCTGCAGTTTGCTGCACACGTGGCCAAATCCAACACCCCCTCATCCCCACTCACATGGAAGGGCTGGTATTTTTACCTGCTGCAAAAATAACAACAACAACAACAACAAGAAACACTGGCACTGCAGCCAGGCAGGGAATGAATCAGACTCCTGCACTATTTTTTCCCTCTCTCAGGAGCTGATTGAGCAGCCTGTTTTTAGAGCTGCCACAGTCAGAGGCCCGAGATGCTGAAGGACAGCTCCTGAGGTAATTGTTAATTTTCCTCCCTCGCTTGCTGAGAGAAAATAAACCCAGATCACACCACCAGGGCTTTTCCTGCAGCCTCTCCACTCTTTGCTTGCAGGAGAATTGAATGGGTTAAGGCAGAGAAAATGCTGGCAGATATGATTCTGTCAGGTTTTATCACTCTGGGCAGAATTAGAGCTGCTCATTCACTGTGTGGAAACCTCCCAAGGAGTGATCTGAGAAACAGGGAGGAGGCAGGAGGCTGCCTGTGGGGCAGGGATTAGCATCCACAGGGGAACTCAGCATCCACCCAGGAACTCAGCATCCACACTCAGCATCCACACAGAAACTCAGCATCCACTGAGGAACTCAGCATCCACCCAGGAACTCAGCATCCACACTCAGCATCCACCAGGGAACTCAGCATCCACAGGGGAACTCAGCATCCACCCAGGACCTCAGGATTCCACTCAGGAACTCAGCATCCACTCAGGAACCACACAGAAATTCAGTATCCACAGGGAACTCAGGCTCTCCCTGGCCCAAAGCCCTGCCTCCCTCTCACCACAGCAGCCTGTTGATTCCAGCCTGTGCTGAGGGAACAAGCTATTTTTGCACAAAATGTGGGCTTGAGTCCTTTCTGAAAGAGAACCAAAGCCAAGCCTGCCAGCCCCCTGTAATGCCTTGGCCACTGTGCAGAAGGTGAATTTTGCAGGGAGAGGAATTGCTGTTGCTGCCCCAGTCCTGCTCCTGAAACCTCAACATATTCATCTGTTCCTGCCTTGTTTTCCTCTGCCCATCTCAGAAACTTGATTTATTTCCTTTATCTCTCCCTCTCTCTAAATACTGGGTATCAGCCGATCCCTGAAAGCTGTAAAACCTCTTCCTTGTCCCTGCCTCAAGCTGTGGGCTTAATAATTGAAAGAAATCTGCAGTTTTGAGGCTGACAGAGAGCCTGGTGCCTGCTCAAACATTTCTGTGACAGCGGCACCTGAAATGCAGCTGGAGGTGGGACCAGGGGCAGTTATCCCTGATGGGTCCCAGGGAGCACACAGAGCCCCAAGGCAAGGGGCCAAGCAGCTTTTGGAGCACAGCTGGGCACAGCTGGAGGGGCTGGCTGTGGGCAGCTGCCCAGCCCCTGCACAGGCACACCCTGAGCAGCATTTTCAGATGTCTGGCTCCTGCAGCGTGCCCACAGGAGCCAGGAGGATGGCTGGGGCCCACACAACTTGCTCGGCATCAGAT
Source organism: Geospiza fortis (assembly GCF_000277835.1). Lineage (NCBI taxonomy): Eukaryota > Metazoa > Chordata > Aves > Passeriformes > Thraupidae > Geospiza > Geospiza fortis. The sequence goes on from NW_005054530.1 coordinate 644,868, forward strand.
GGGAACTGTGTGGGAGGCCAGACTTAACACCAGCTGGGCCAAATTTAGCAAGCAGAGCCTCCTTCTTAGCACAGCTCCCTATAAATACACCCAGGAACGGGAGAGGAGAGGTGCTGGCTCCAAAGGTCCAGCCTGCCCACCACCCTGCTGTCTCCATGGCAGCAGAGAGGAGAGAGGGACAGCCACAGGTGACATCTCCACCTGCACCCTCCCAGCTGCTGCTTCAGCCACTCTTTATTCATCATCTTCCTCCCTGCTGAGCTTCTCCTGCTCCCCTTGGAGCCCAGGGGAGCTCCACAGCATCCCCCTGCCAGGAGATGCTCATGAGCAGAGCTCAAGGAGTGGCTGGAAAATGCTTACAATTAATAGTTATCAAAGCCAACTTGTCAAACAGCAGGCGCCAAATGAGGAGTCCTGTGCAAACTGGATCATGTGGCATCACCTAACTCTGCCCAGACCATTGGAAAATGCTGCCAGGCACAGGGTGGGATTTTTGGGGTGTCCTGAGCAGGGTCAGGATGATCCCTGGGGATCCTTCCAACCCAGCACGTCCTGTGACTCTGTGGGTGAAGGTGCTAAGGAAAGGAGGTGATGCTGCACAGTGCCCTGGCTCTCTGCACCCTGCTGAGGTGATGCAGGAGTGCAAAGGGCAGGGAAGCAGGAGCCAGGGACTGCTGGGGATTTGTGCCAGCCCTGGCACTGCCAGGCTTCGGGCAAACCAGCTCAGCCCCCTCCCTGCTGCGCTTCCAAGGGGCTTGCACAGCCACCTTCTCCAAGAAACACTGAAACAATTCATTATTTCCCCCTGTTGGGGCAGAGCTTTGGGCAGTGAAAGGGCCCTGCTTTTGGACTGTACCTTCTCTGCACTGGCACAGAACCACAGGATATCCTGTAGGATATTTGTGTCACTAAAGGACACGAAACAACGTGATGCGGGCTCGCTGTTCTTTCTAAGGTAAAAAGGGTTTTTTATTTTCTGACTCTAATACTTATAGATTTCCAAGAGTGGCAGTGGATTGGAGGGTGACAGTGCCACCTCTCCAATGACACTGGACAAACCAAGAGCTCACCAAATTTCTCCTCCTCCACAAAAGAATGCAAAACAATGAGTTACTTACAGAAAGTGTGTGAGAAAGTTCCTTACAAGAATGTCAACATCAGAAGGCTTAGAAAAACTTAAGAAATCAGGGTGGCAATCCTGGCTTGGAAGGGATCCATGGAGTCCAGCTCCTGGCTGTGGAGCTGCTGCTGCTTCCTGCAGGCACGGCCCAAGGGAAGAGCAGCCAAACACCACCAGCAGCAGCCACAAAGCTCTCAGGAGCACAAGGAACTCCCCCAGCACACACAAACACCCTGAGAGGAGCTGAGCCCAGCCTGAGGGGCCCTCCCAGCTCACCTGTGCACCACCCCAGCCCGGTGCAGGTGCTCCACGGCCAGGATGAGCTGCCGGATGTACTTGCGGGCCTCGTGCTCCTCCAGCCTCTTCTTCTCGTAGATCTTGTGCATGAGGTTGCCACCAGGGCACAGCTCCATGACCAGGTAGTAGCTGTTCTCGGTCTCCAGGATGTCCAGCAGCTGGGCAATGTTGGGGTGGCGGATCATCTGCTGGATCTGCCCCTCGCGCCGCAGGTTCTTGGTGACATAGGTGTCCTTCTTGGCCCTCTTCTTGTCAATCACCTTCACTGCCACCTAAAGGGGGAGCAGGACAGGGCCTGGTTAGCTGCCACAGCCATGGCTTGTTCCTCTAAGGCTGTATAAACAGCCATTAAATAAAAGCCAGAGGTCACAAGGATGTCCCCTCCCAGCTCTGCAGCACCTCAGGCACAGCTGCGCAGGTCAGAGGAAGAAGAGCTGCTCTTCCACCCTTTATTTCCTTGGACAATGACTCTCCAAAATCACAGCCAGGAAATCAGGGACAAAGGAGAGGGGACAATCCCACTGAGCACCCACAAACACCTGACACGCCTCAGGCTGGGCATTTATCGCAGCTGCTGGCTCAGAAAGCCTCCAGGCTGGTGTTTACAACTTTTAAGTGCTGTTTTTTGGCTTTTCCTGGCTTCCAGTACACGACTGGAGATGATATCCTTTCATTACAATTTCCTTAAACTACAGCCAAGTGTTGGCTTTGCCTGATTTGCATGAAAACATACTATGGAAAACAAAACCATTTTGGTACCACTCTCCTGGCACATTTCTTTTTTCTGCTTTTTCTCTGCAGAGGGGCTTGGGGGAACAGGGCAAGGGGAATGGCTTCAAACTGCCAGAGGGAAGGGTTAGATGGGCTATTGGGAAGGAATTCCTGGCTGTGAGGGTGGGGAGGCCCTGGCACAGGATGCTCAGAGATGTGGCTGCTCCATCCCTGGAAACGTTCAGGGTCATGCACGCCTCCCCTGTGACATGGATGCCTTGGAATTGGAGGGCAAAACTGCAGGAATTTGGGTTTCCTAGTGTGTGCTGAGAGCCAGGAGCCAACAGTGCTGAGTGTGCTCCTGCCATGGAAAAATCATCCTGATAAAGAGGTGAGGTGAACACCACACACCAGAGCTGCCTGGGTGAACCCAGGACCACAAACACCTGGCACTCCTGACTACTCACACTAAAGAGACACCATTTAGCCATCAGATAGAACAACAGGTAAATTAGAGCTGGATTTCACCCTTCTGAAAGGCCCAGGTGATTCACCAAGGAAACAGACTGAAATTAGTGCATTCTTTCAGCTGATGAGATGGAGCTGAGCACAGAGGAGTGTTTAGACAGCAAACCACAGGAGTTACTCTGCTGAGGACAAACAGACGCACAGGTCACACAAACAGGAGATACCACACTGTACGTTGGCAGCACAACACAACCTCTGCTAAAGTTAAATAAAAAAGAAATTAAAAGCTGGTACTTATCACAGCTGCAAGGTACAAAGCATTGGAGTGGTAGCAGTATGGAGCAGCAATCTATTATTGATATTGGTAGGGCATCCCTACGTCACTGAGAGGGAAAAGCACGTTGTACAAAAAGCACATTATACAAAAAGCACGTTGTACAAAAAGCACGTTGTACAAGAATCACATTATACAAAAAGCACATTATACATGTCCACATTTGCAGCCCACCTGAACACAGAACACAGATCCAGCCATGGCACTACTGGAGGACTCCTCCACCAGCACCAAGAGCGAGTTTCTGTGCCTTAAGGACAAACTTTTCCCCTAATTTTGACAGGTACCTTGGCAGGCACCCCACCAACGCCAGCACACGAGCAAGGCAGGGTTGGGATTCACCCCAGCTCTGAGCCACCTTTCCCCCTTCCCTCAGGTCCAAGAGATCCCCCTGCAGAGCTGACCAAGGTGGGAACAGCAGATTCATTCCAGAAATACCCAGTTCTAGGGATCAAACTCTGCACAGAGCTACCCCAGGGCTGACTGAGCTAAATGTCCCTGATTCTGGGTTCATCCAGAGGCAGAGCAAGGACCAAATGTGCCCACCACACCTAACACACAGAGCCTCCTGCGCAGGGTGGATGTGTGTGCTTGCACCTGGAAATTTCATTCATGCAGAAGGGGGAAAGCATTTGGTGGAGAAAATACTGTGGATGTTGGGTAATCATCAAACAAACACACTGGAGCTTTCACAGCCCACTCAAGACATGCCAGTTACTCAGCTCTGCTCTCCCAGGCTTCAAGGAGGGGCTCTTGGTCCCTGCATCATGCCCAACTCAAGTCTCCTGACTCGAGTTCCTGGCCAACACTGGCACAGAAATAAAAAAATAAATGATAAAGCAAGTAATTACTCTCAATATGTAGCAACAGTGGCTCTTGACATTCTGCTTTTTGGCTAAAGCTGCGCTGTGTAAATAGATAAATGCTTTAGGTTATTCTGTGTTATGAGATACACAGATGAGTAATAGCCCATATTTTTGGTTCCTGAGTCCTAGAATCACACTGTTGGAATGAATTACTTTTCCTGAAGGTTCTGCTGTGACACATCCTATGAGCAACTGCTGCTGCTGCTCTCCAAAGTCGCTCCAGGATGGGCTGCAGCACACGGGAGAGCAGGTGAAGGGTGGGCCAGGAGGAGAGGCTGCAGGGCTCAGGGCTGGAGGGGGGCACGTGTCCCCAGGCAGAGAGCAGCACGTGTCCCCCAGCCACCCACGGGGACAGCGATGGGGACACTGCCAGCTCCGGCTCGGGGAGGGCTCCGCAGCCTCCGAGACAGCCGGGGGAGGCTGGGGCTGGCTGCCACCAAACCGCACAGGAACACTCACAGCAAGGCCCCGGGGCAAAAATAAACCTGAGAAAAAGCAGCTCCAGGGACCAAACGCGGCCTGGAGGAATCTCTGCTGCTGCCACCAGAGGTGACACTTTTGGCACGCCCTGTGTCAGCAGTTATGGGATTGTCACGGGGCAGGAAGGGGTCACACTCATCCTGGGCTTCCCCCCATCCCTGTGGCCATCCAGTTCCTGTTGGGAATCTTCCCAGACCTGCTGCTGGGGCTGGAGGAACCTCCAGGGGCAGAAGCCCAAGCCATCCTCATCCCCCTGCCAGCGACACTGGGGAAAGCCCAGCTGAGGGAGCTGAGCTCCTGCAGGGATTTGCTTGCCCAGGGCCAGCTCAGCTCATGGCCTGGATGCTCTGCAGCAGAGCTGCTCCCCTCAGTCCTCAAGGAGCCAAAGCCATGAGCTCCTGAGCAGTGCCCAGCTCAGATGCCTGCAAGAACAACTGCAGCACCTCCATCGCAGTGACCATTATTGGCAAATAATGTTCTGGCGTGTGTAACCCTGCAGAGGGCCTTGCAGAATCAGGGCGTGACATTTTGAGGGCTCCTGAAGAGCTTTCCCCACTTCCCCAGCCTCTTGGATTGTTTCCTCCTGCGAGTTCTCAGCCCAAGAGGGAGGGAGGCAGCTCCTGCTGGCTGCTGCCAAAGGGAGCTCAGCTGAATTGAGAGGGAAAAGAATCCAGCCAGAACTGTGGGATTTGGCCAGGAGACCAGCAGAGCACAGGAGAGGCAACTTCAACTATCAGAGGGACTGTTTCACTGTTGGAGGGACAATCTCTGCCTTTTTCCTCTTTTTTTTTCCCTTTTTTTTTTTTGAGAACTTGGACTTCTGCACCCAAATCCCAAACCTTTACTGTCCACTTTGACCTCAGCCAGGAGAATGAGACAAAGAGCCAGACCAGGGAGATATTTTGCAGCCATCAGTACTGCAAGTCCATCTCCAGCTTTTTCTTCTTTTTGCTGTGCCCAAGGCAGCAATAAATTGAGTTTCTTTCCTCTCTTGTTTCCAGCCATAGCTGTCTGGCTTCACTTGCAGCTTGCTTTGTATTTACCACTGTTCTCACCACAAAAATCTGAGCTCCCTTTTCAAAAGCAGCTGGTGGTTTTGGGTGGCCAATTCAAATCACATTAAACAGCCCTAACTCTGAAGCCTGCACAATTGTCAGCACAATTCCCAAAACCAGCCCCTTCAAGGACATCTCGCTTTGGGCAATCACCCAGCCAGGCACAGAACAAGTTGTTCATCACAACCAACTCCAAGGACTAGAAAACGCCAATTTCATTCTCTGGGTAGAGCTTATTCTTCTCTCTAAACTGTTACAGCTTGGCAAATTTCACAGCTCAGTAAAGGAATGTGGGTTTCTATACAGCAAGTTTCAGCATCTTAGGAAATAAAGCACTGCAGAGAAGGGTGTTCCAGCATTTGGTGTAATTGTAGTAAAATCAGCAATGAGAAAAGGTGGGGAGGAGTCACTGAGATGTTTTCTTTTCTCACAAAGCCAAGAGATTGGGGTGTAGCCATGCACGACCCCAGGATAAATGTCTGAGCAGGCAGGAGGCCACTGGCTCTGCCTCAGGCCAGAGCCCGCCAGGAAAGCTGGAAATCAGCCCCTGAGGACACAGAAACTCCTCCAGACAAGAGACTAGCTCTGAGTACATTCACTCGAGTACTTTGAGTACATTCACTCCTGTGCTTGGGGTTCCTGCTAGCCTGGAGGGACAGAATCTGATTGCCAGCAGGTAAAAAGAGCATCCCACCAATTCCCTACAGCCCAGACACACAGAAAGGGGTAGCAAGGGACTCAGGAGGACTTTGGATAAGCAAATGAACCTAAAGCCTCTTGGTGGCACAGCCAACTTAAACATAATCCCCAAAAGCATAAGCAGGATGTATCTGGTGAGTAAGAAAAGGTGTTAATTACACCTGTCCAAGGCACTGGGGACTATTCTTAGATTGCTCTATCCAGTAATTACAAAATTATGCTGAAGTTTTGGAAAGAGTTCTGAGAAGAGCTTCAGAGCAGTCTGAGGTCCAAGAACTGTTTGTTGTATTAGCTGACATTATAAAACATTTAATTAAGAGAATGCTAAGCACTGACTCCGTGGTTTCCTGCAAGCACCTGCATGGGGGAAAGATTTCTGATAAGAGAAATCTGATAAGGAAATTTTTCTGATCAGAAAAATTTCTGATTTTGGGGGAAAGATTTCTGATAAGAGAAAGCTCTTGAATAAAATTAAAATGAACATCCCAAGAGGTAAATTGGGCAAACTCAGGCTATTTCTCTTCAGCATGTCTGTTACATCATATTTATGGGGAGTTTTGTGCCATGTTCCAGAGGCAACTGTGATTATCCTTCCCTGCACCTCTGCTCTGCTGTTTCCACAGATCCAGCTGCCCTTTCCCTCTCATCCTCTTCTTCAAATCCTGACCTCTCAGCATCCCTGGCACCTGGAACAGCCAGGCTTTCACAGCTCAGGGACCAGCAGGAGATGCTTTGGAGCCAAGTGAGCTCACACAGTGCCCCTACCCAGCCACTCTGAAAAGAAACCTCCATAAAACACATTTCTCCTTGGTTCTGCATGTCCAAAGCACATTTCTCCTTGGTTCTACATGTCCAAAACACATTTCTCCCTGGTTCTGCATGCCCAAAGCACATTTCTCCCTGGTTCTGCATGTCCAAAGCACATTTCTCCTTGGTTCTACATACCCAAAGCACATTTTTCCCTGGTTCTACATACCCAAAGCACATTTTTCCCTGGTTCTACATGCCCAAAGCACATTTCTCCCTGGTTCTACATGCCCAAAGCACATTTCTCCTTGGTTCTACATGCCCAAAGCACATTTCTCCCTGGTTCTACATGCCCAAAGCACATTTCTCCCTGGTTCTACATGCCCAAAGCACATTTCTCCCTGGTTCTGCATGCCCAAAGCACATTTCTCCCTGGTTCTACATGCCCAAAGCACATTTCTCCCTGGTTCTGCATGCCCAAAGCAGCAGCATTTGCAGCAGGCCCAGATGCCAGACACCGCCCGGGGAGCAGGAGCACAGCACAGCCCCATCCATGGGAAGGAACCTGATTCATGGCTTATCTTGAGGGGGTCACAGAGGGGATCTGTCTGGCCTTTGGCAGAAAGAAATCACTCCCAGCGACCTCTCAGTGCCCCCTGGGTCAGCTCATTAACGGGGCAGGCAGTTAATGGGAGGGAGAGCTGCACAATTTCACCTCCCTGGCCCCTGGGGATATCTGCACAAGCCAGGAGAGATTGTGCAGAGGCTGATGGAAGCGGTGGTGGCAGGAAGCCAGGCACAGACAGCCCCGAGGGTGCACGCAGAGGTTCCCAGAGAAATCCTTGCAGATCCCTGGCAAAGCCAGCCCCCAGGCCGGGGACTTTTCCTGCAAGGAGCAGCCCTGTCTCTGAGTGCCTGCCACAGATGGCTTTGCCTTGCTAAAACTGAGCACTGCTGTCCAAAATCTCCCTGGTTTCTCACAAAAGGGCTTTTTGAGCCCCACTCCTGACATGGCAGAACCCTGGAGGGGAGCTCCAAACTCAGGGTGGGAGCAGCCATCAGGGAAAACTTTCCTCAGGGAAAATCAGCCATAACTCGCCCTCCTAACTCCAGCAGCCAACATCTCCCCATCTCCCATCTTCTTGTGGGATATGTTTCCCATTAAACAGCCCCTGCTTCACATTTTAGAACTGGAGTTAAGGAAGGCCCTGATTTAATGCCAATTCAGCTTTAGGGAAGAGAAAAAGCAAACCAGCCCATCCCGCTGCTCTTGAGGCCCAGGTAAAACCCTCCTTTGTAGTGATTTAAAACACAGCAGATAAAGCATTTACAGCTGTCAGGAGCCAGGAAAAAAGGTGTCTCCAGTAAAGATTTTCTAGATAAATAATACGCTCTCTCCCTCAGCTCTGTGGACATTATTCACAGAAAACGAATTTATTCTCAAAAAAAAAAATGTTTCCATGACAATCTTCCACAACAGACAGAGAGCAAAGGAACTTTATTTTATATAACTTGGCTTTTTTTAGTTCTCTTTGTTGCAGTGGTTTTCCTCAGTGTGCCTCTGATCTCACATGGCAAACGAGAAGCAGCACGGGGTAGCACCAAAGGTGCAAACACTGACAGAAAAGGAGATTTTGGGCAGATTTTGTTCATTTTTCCCAGGTGGTTTCCCTGGAACGTGGTGGCTCCTTCCCATGAGGGTGAGGTTTGATCTTGCTCTCTGCCACAGCCCAGATCACAGCTCAGGGACCAGCAGGAGCTGGTTTGGGGGCAATTGGGCTGAGACAGTGACCCTGCCCAGCCACTCCGAAAAGAAACCTCCATAAAACACATTTCTCTTTGGTTCCACTTGTCCAAAGCACATTTCTCCTTGGCTCTGCATGTCCAAAGCCCATTTCTCCTTGGTTCTGTATGTCCAAAGCACATTTCTCCTTGGTTCTGCATGTCCAAAGCACATTTCTCCTTGGTTCTGCTTGTCCAAAGCACATTTCTCCTTGGTTCTACATGTGCAAAGCACATTTCTCCTTGGTTCTACATGTCCAAAGCAGCAGCACCTGTACCCCACAGTGCCAGGTGAGCAGCAGCTCTGCCATGCCCCAATTCACCTGAAACCTTTTCCAGGTCTCAGTTTGCCTTTTCAATTCATTACTGACAGGAATGCAAGCTCATTTATGACTTCTTCTACTGCTCACTCTTTTCATACTGTGTTAAGAAGGTCCTGCAGATCCTCCTGGCATTTGAAATATCCAGAAACAAGGGTTACACCCTTGTGCTGCTCATCCATAACCTCCCCTTTCCCAGCTCCTGAGGGCACAGGGGCAGATCTGCTGCAATGCAAGGAGCTGCAGCAGGTCAGAGGAGAAAACCACAAAACTTGCAGGGACAAACAGGGGGATCCAGATGTGAGCATCACCTGGGGTCAGCTCAAGCCAAACCACCCCATCCTGCCAGGGTAACAAAAAAAAAAGCAGCACATTGCTGACAGGAGGCATCCTCCAAAGTGCTGAATGCAAGCCTGAGAGCAGATTATCCCAAGAGGATAAGGAACTGCCACATGTGCATCCATGCTGCAGGAAACAAGCTGCTTAATGGGAAGCATGAAGTGAATCTTTCTGCAAGTGAGACTCTGCAGAAATGAAAC
>NW_005054530.1:654312-655930 GCF_000277835.1 Geospiza fortis
AGGGAGGAGCAGGGCTTTATACCCAATTTTCACCTGGTTCTTTTCGCCTTCTGCTCCAGCTCCTGCAAGCTCCACAAAACCTTGGAGGGAGCACCACAGTGACACACACCAAAACTCTGCTCTGCAAAACGTTTCCTGGAGGGCTGCAGGCTAACAGAAGTGAGCATGGAGCAGCTTCAGCACAAATTGTGACACAAAAAAAAAAAAAACCCAAAGAAAAGCTGTGAAAGCAAACAGCTAGAAGGAAGAAAATGTCAAAAATGCAGGCTGCAGAAACAGCCTGGTTTTGTTTCCTCAGTGCATGTGATTAAGAGTGGCACATCCAGCCAGGTGCAACAGTTGGCAGCTGGTTAAAAAGGGGAGCAGATCCTGGAAAAAGAGTCACAGTCAGGGCTTTTCAAAATCAGCTTTTTTTTTTTTAAAAAAAAAATTTGGATGGGGATAAAATCTGAAAATATGTTGAGGAGCAGGTAAAGATAAAATGACTAAATGTGAGTGAGAGAACAAACCCATCCAGGAAACTGATATGCAAGTATTACTGGAGGAAGAAGAAAAACGAAAATAGCAGATCAAATTTCAAACCACAGTCCTGCAGCTTTACCCTCTGATGCCCTGACAGCAGTGAAGGTCTCACAGCTTTACCTGCAGCCTCACAATGCCTGGGAAGGAGGAACAAGGAAAAGGTTGGACTGAGAGACCTGCAAACAGCCCAGAAAATGAACTTTTGTCTGCAGTGAGGAGGCAACCTGCTGACCCGGGTTAAAAATCCCAGAACTGAGCATGGGGATGTGCTCAAAAGCCACCAAGTCTCCATTCCCTGCAACCTGTGGTGGGACAGGCAGGGAAAGGGAGAATTTGCTCCTGTCAAAATTAACTCTATGGCACAAAGAGGCATTTCCAGGTCTCTGCAGGGAGGCTGCTCTGCCCACCCACCCCTGCATCCCATGGTGGGGAGGCTCAAACGTGCCTTTTCTTCATGTTTTTTTAATCTGCTTTTTTAATAAAGAAATGCATTCTGAGCGTGAACTCTTCTGTGAAAAGGCCACTTTTGATATTAATTGCTTTGCCTCCACAGCAAAACTGGTAAATTGTATTTTTAGCCACTGCTTCCCACTGTTGCTGAAAGGCTCTTGACTAAGTGTAACTAAAAACGTACCTTGTTCCAGCTCAACAATAGCACTGAGGGAAATTACAAACAAAGTTTTCCCTGGATGAGAAAGCAAATGAGTCAATTTGCCTCTGTGACTTTTTTTTTTTTTTTGTAGTGCCAAGGATTACACTGAAAAGCGGTTAAATATAAAATATAATGTTGGATCAGGTTTGTTTACAGGAGCTTTGGCTCAATGGATTGAGCATGCTGTCACTCCACTGTAGAGTTACTGGGGTCTGCAGCTGATAACAGGCCAGATAACAGAGTGTGATAACAGAGCCTCACATCACCCCAGCACAGTGATGGCAACGCACTAGCAGCTCCCTAAGAATGCAAAAAATAAGTGCATTTTTATAAAACACACTTCTTTTTTGTTCATTTTTCCCAGGTGGTGGTTTCCCTGGGGGAACGTGGTGGCTCCTTCCCATGAGGATGAGGTTTTATAAATATATAAAAATTTATATATAT
>NW_005054530.1:655994-658403 GCF_000277835.1 Geospiza fortis
AATATATTATAAAATTATCTGACTTTATCAAGGAGAGAGATCTCCTTTGGCTGATCCCCATCACCCAGAGAATGACTTGGAACCACGCAAGGGTGTGCTGTGCACAGGCTCCCAAAGTCACCCAGACACAGCTCAGTCACCACTGAAAGCCAAAGTGGCTTGCTGTTCACAGAGGAGCTGTGTTTGCTCAGGGTTAGCACTACAGACTGCCTGAGCTGAGCTGACAAGCCAGCCCTTTACCCCAAAATGTCAGGTTACAGCTGCGATGTTTCATCCCAAAGGACAATCTGCCCGACATCCTCCTGCTCCTAACTGCACCAAGGGCTTTTCCAAGCCCAGAAAACAACAACGTGCAGAAAATAAAATAAAATAAAAAGAACACTGTGGCAGCACCGTGAGAGGTGTGGGTTGGAGCCCAGCAAGATAAAAACGTGGCAAGGGAAGGTTTAAAGGCTCACCTCAGCTCACCCTGCCCAGCTGGCAGGAGCTGCTGAGCCCCGTCCCACACAGGTCAGCGCCAGGGCAGCACCTCCAGCTGCCCTGCTGAAGGAGCCTGGCCCCTGGAATGGGCCATCCCACCCTCCTGGGCACCTTGGCAGCTCCCAGGATTGCCAGGCTGAGGTAATGGCAGATTGCTGGCACTGCCTCGAGCCTGCACAATGCCTTCAGTCAGGGCCACGGGTCCCAGCCTGCCTGGGGGTCATTAATCCAGGGATTTCGTCCCCAAACACTCCGTTTTCTGAGACATTAACTCCTCCAGAGTTGCTAAAGTCTGCTGCAAATCCAAACCTGTTGGGGCCCCCCTGACTGAAGTGTGACATTTCAGTGACCCGCAGGGCCTGGGCTCTGCCAGAACAGCTCCGGACAGCAGGGGCAAGGCTCTGCTTCAGGGAAATCCTCCTGAATGGAAGCATTACCCTCTTCTCAGCACGAGCGAGGCTCTGCTTCAGGGCAATCCTCCTGAATTCAGGCTCAGCACGAGCGAGGCTCTGCTTTACACTTGTTTTAGGGCAGCCCTATTGGATTTAGGCAATGCCCTCAGCTCAACAGTGGCTTTACAGCCACTTGGAAGGAAGGAAGGAAGGAAGGAAGGAAGGAAGGAAGGAAGGAAGGAAGGAAGGAAGGAAGGAAGGAAGGAAGGAAGGGTGACTCGCCGAGGTTCTGCTCGGCACTTTGTCACAGCGTGTGTTATTCGAAACACCTCCGAGGGAGAAAAAAACCACCCGAATCAAGCAGCAGACCTGGGAGCTGAGACAGAGCGGGGGGTGGTGGCTCTTTTTTATTTTTTTCCTCTCTTAACAGACTGAGATAAATGTAGCAACCCCAAAACGTGGAGGTGGGGAGGACGTGTGTGTGCATGTGCCTTTTATCAACCGCAGGATCATTGGATGTTTCTGTTACCAAGGAGAAGCGCACGCTTGGTAACAGAGCAGAGCAACATTTATTTATTTTATTTTTTTCATGCATTCCTACAGGATAATGTTCACAAACCTTATCATTTTTCACACGATGAGACTCTCAGAGCCCCGTATTAAATTTCTGTCCGTGACAAATTAACCGGAATGAGGAAATCACTGCCCGGGAGTGCAGGAATGACATCACCCACAGCAGCACCTTCCCTGGGCTGATGGAGCAGGAGGGAACGACACCAACAGGAGGGAACGACACCAACACAGCCCCAGCAGCCACCCAGCACCCTGCTCCGGCAGGGAACCCTCTGTGAGGGATACATGAGAGGCAGAATCCCAGAGCTCACAGAATCCCGCAGTCACTGAGGCTGGAACAGACACCGAGTCCAAGCTGTGCCCCATTCCCATTCCTTGTCCCCAGCCCAGAGTGCTGAATGTCGCCTCCACTCCTTCCTCGGGCACCTCCAGGGATGGGCACTCCAAACCTCCCTGGGCAGCCCCTGACAATGTTTAAAACCCTTTTCCATGAGGAAACTCCTCCTGCTGTCCAACCTGGCCCAGCCTGAGGCCGTTCCCTGTCCTCCTGGCCCTGTCCCCCCCAGCTGTCCCCTCTTGTCAGGAGCTGTGCAGAGCCACAAGGTCCCTCCTGAGCCCCCTTTTCTCCAGCTGAGCCCCTTCCCAGCTCCCTCAGCCTCTCTAACAGCACTCAGATGTTGTGTGGCTAAACAAGAGCCAACTCGAGATTGTGCCCCCTCCCGCAGCATCTCCCAGGGCCAGGTGCGCGACAAGTACCTGTGCGTACCCGCATGTCACGACAGCGGCGGCTCCCCAGCGGCACAAGTCCCACCAAAAACCCCGCTTTTCTCGCCGGGAAAAGTGAGCAAACAAACCGGGGGGGAGATGAAAATTTAATATTAAAGGAAAACCAAAAAACCAAAGAGAGGTCAGGCAGCCGAAGCAGCGCGGGAGGAAGGCGGAGTGCCCCGCGGGAGCTGCGCGG
>NW_005054530.1:660363-668208 GCF_000277835.1 Geospiza fortis
CAGCGCTTCCCTGTGCCGGGAATGAACCGGACAGGTTTGCACAGCCCCGCTCCTCAGCATCCCAGCGCATCCCTGTGCCGGGAATGAACCGGACAGGTTTGCACAGCCCCGTTCCGCCGGCATCACAGAGCATCCCTGTGCCGGGAATGAACCGGACAGCCCCACCGGGCTCGCTCTGCGTGTGGCTCTGCCTCGCTGCTGCCCCGGAGCAGCTTTTGTGTTGCTTTTCCCCTTTTATCGGCCAGCGCGTCCGAGTCCTTCTCTCCGCCGTGCGGGAAAGGCGCGATGGCCACGGCCGCTCCCTCCCCGCTTCCTTCCTTCACCGCCGCCTCCCCATCTCATCCCTCCCGGAGCTCGGAGCTCCCCCAGCCCCCGGGCTGCCCCACCTCGCGGGGATGGAGAGGGACACTGCCATTGTCACCGTGCAGCCCCTTCCCACCCAGCTGGGGACAGCGATAGGGGACAGAGCCCGCAGAGCCGCCCCGCTCCCGGTTTCTGATGGTCGGCGATGCTCTGCCCTCCGCTTTGTGTCTCAGCTGGCCACTCGTGCTGAGGGAGGGCTGATGGAGCAGTTAATTCATTGAAATGCCTCATGGGGGTTTTAACCTCCGGCCCATGTTTAGTTGTGTTAGTCAGAAAGTCGTGAGGAGCCCCTATTTAGCATAATCCACATTTTTAAGGTTTGCTTATGTGCTTGTGTTAGGGAATACTTGGAAACGTGAAAGGAACCACGCACACCCCAACAGATGTGAGCTGTGCCAGCAAAACCTCCTGCTGAGGGGCAGCTGTACCTGGCAGCAGCTGACCTAGGGCTCCCCCATCCCATCCCATCCCATCCCATCCCATCCCATCCCATCACATCCCATCCCATCCCATCCCATCCCATCCCATCCCCTCCCTCCAGCCGCGTTTCCCATCCCATCCCATCCCATCCCATCCCATCGCATCCCAGCTCCTGCTCCCACCAGTGAACAAACCTCTCCCTGCTTTTTAACCCCTTCATTGACTCTTTAAAAAGGTAAATCTGATTTTGCATCTCACTGCTGTCCATTTAACGTGGATTTTTGTCTCCACTGACCACATTCCATCTGAATCTCTCACTGACCTCTCCAAGATGCATTCCCAGTGGCTAAATACATTCTCAGGGCTGGAAATCCTGGAGCTGGCTCCACACCACCCTGCTCCCCTGAAATACATGTCTTCAGATGAAATTTCAAATAAAAGCAGAAACCCAGCACTGTCCCAGTAGGCAGAAACTGGAGAAGGGAAAGCTTCAGAGCCCATAAATAATAATTTGGATTGAAAATCTCCTCTCATTGCATGTTCTGGGTACATTTACAAGCATTACAGCACGTGGCCACCAAAACCAGGAGTCTGGATGTGCTCTGACCTATCCCAGGAGTGGTTTGGTGCCTGGTGGGGAGGTGGAGAATATATTTGAAGGGACACTTCACTGAGCTGCTGGCAGCTGGGCTGAACTTTGGCAGGACACATCCAGGAGAGAGCTTCACTGATGTTTCCTCCCTAAAATCTGGAGTGGGAAGGCACCAGAATTGTCCCTGTGTTTGCAGGGAAGGGGAGCAAGTGCTCCCACAGGTGGGGACAGTGGCAAGGCAGGGTGGTCCTGTGGCCAGGCTGGCTCTGTGTCTCAGCTCCTCTGGTCAGCATGACAAATGTGAGGGCTTTAACAACATTCCTCTGTGGGAATAAAGGGAAAAAAGGAGGAAAAAAGCTGTGCTGCAGACAGTTACACTGGGAGAGTGAAAAGTACAGCTTGGGAAGAGCCTGCATGCTGTCTTATTTAAACATATGGCTGAGCTAAGCGGGTCTGGTGTCAGACTCTTTCCCTGCCTAGAGGAATATCCCTTCAGAGGAAGGCAGGCAGAGCAGGGTGCCTTTGCTTGGGCTAACAGAAACGCGGTTTGGCCTCTTGGAGGATTAAACAGATGTTCATGGTGTGTTTTGCAGCCAAACACCTGAAAATCAGCCCCTTTTTCAAAAATAAAACTGGGGAGAGATGTCCATTGCAGGGAACAGGAGGAGAGCTCTGAAAGAAGCCAGTGAATATTTTTTTTTTAATTGCCTCAGCTCCAGGAGTTAATGAGTTGCCAGTATCCTTTTACCAGGCCTTCTCACCATTCCCATCCTGTCCAGCTGTGCCCATCAGGGTGCAGTCTGCATGAAAAGGGGATCAAAGGCTGCATTCATTGCTGTCCGTGCTCTAATTTAAATTTAACTCCAGCGTGCTTTATTTTGAGCTGCAGACTTTCTAGGTAATGACATTTTCTGATTAACTGTTGAAATTGCTAATGAATTAAAGGCAGCAGTCTGTCCTCGGGTTGCAAAAGCTGTAATAACAAGCTGCTAAAAATAATGCAGAGCTTGATTTATACCCACAAGAGCAGAGAAATCCAGAGTTACCCTGAGAGCATTGTCCTTTGCCATCTCCAGCCTTTTAAAGCACTGCAGGAAAGTGGATTATTGGGAGTTTTACAGCCACAGGGGAGGGTGAAGCCCCTGGGCCCCATCCCCAGGGTCTGCCTGGGCTGGATCCTCACTGGGAACTCTGTCTGTTTTCAGAGCAGGCACAAAACCTTCCGTGAGGCCTTGCTATGCTAGCACTGTCACTCACTTCAACCTGAACAGTTCAGGGAATTTCCCCCCCTTTCTACACCAAATAAATTAACTAAATTAAAAAAAAAAAAAAAAGTCCCTAACAAAAGCTTCCTTGAAGTGAAGATCTTATGTTTAAATTGTGAAAAGACAGATGGAAAGCCAGCATCTGTTTCAGCTGTTCCTTTCATATGGAAGGTGTCTGGCTACTGCTGGCATAGTGACACTGGGAAATTATTTTTTTTTTATGTTTGTGCTCTTTTTGAGCTCTTCTTTTCTACTGACTGCACTTGCTGATGTAGAAACTCTTAGAATACGAGTTCTGAAATCGTCCCCTATGGTTATACACAAAAACCAAGCTTCCCAAAGTCTGATATAGGAGTTGGATATATGTGTTTTTTTCTGATAAATCACAATTAATTTGAGTTAGTGCTGCATGATAACATAATGAGGATATTGACATTGGGTATAATACTCCATTGATCAACTTACTTTCAGAATTTTGTGTTGTTTGAACAGCTTGAATTCCAGTCCTTGCAATTATGATGTTCTTACAAAGAAAATCACATATTTTTCCATGTGTCTAACAATACTAACACCACCACAGTGCCAGAACAGCTTTTCAGTGCTCTACAAATAGGCAGAGTTGACAAATTTGAAATTGTGCTGCAGGAGGGCACCGAGTACATCTGTCCTGGTAATTTTAAAGGTGGTAATTCAACATTTCCCTGCCTCATCAGCAGGCAGTGGGTAACTGCTGACTGCAGTCAGGTCACAGAGATAGCCTGACTTAGTGCTGATAGGCTGAAAAAGAGAAAGCCAATGTTATTGCTCATCCTTTCCTGGGTGTCTCATCCTGTGTTAAAATAATTGGGGGTTTTTGCAGGGTTTGGGTTGAGTATTTTTTAGGGGTTTTGTTTTGACAGCTGTTTAATTTTGTAATTTTTGGGGTTCAGATATAAAAGAGTTTAAATTAATTTCAAGGAGATTTTTTTGAAGGGAGAATATATGTGTTGTTAGATAAATTTTGAGGGGTTTATGGTGATTGAATCCCTGAGTTCAGGCAGAGGAGAGCCTGTGTTTGCTGGCACTGCCACAAGAACAGGGACAGCAGGGGAGAAAAAACCTTTTCCACGTTCCAGGGATGTCCAGGAGAGCTGAGGACATTTGTGACTCCTGTGCCTGGGTCCTGCAGATGCCACTCAGGGACGGGGACCTTCCTAAACCCAGCATGGAGAATGAATGTATTTCACTCCTCCATGGTCCTGAGCATTCGTCGGCTTCAAACTCGTCTTTGGACATATGTCATCCTCAAAAATATTCACAGTTTGGTTATATATATAGCTGTGTATATACAAATATGCAAATTTTATCTATGTATATATAAACATGCAAATTTACCTGCGTGAGCATTGAAGCATTTGATGTGTTGGCAGTGGGGTGATGTGGCACTGCCCCTCCAAACTCTCTGCCAGACCTGTGCTCCCCCAAGAATCCCCACTTTGCTCTCTGCAGCTTCTGTCCCCCACAGCCAGCACACAGACTGAGCTCCTGGGGGTGTCAGGAAGAAATGGAATTTCACGGAATTTCATGGAATTTAATACCAGAGTGGCTGGCAGGGGGTTGCTGTACTGGCGCTGTTGTTCTTTTTCACATTGCATTAATTGGGAAGTTCAATTTCTGAATTTCAGTGGAATTTCTGGGAAGGGCTCCTTGCAGGGCACGCTGTGGTGTACTTTAGGACCTTGGTTTGAGCTCCATTTACATGAAAGGGGACACCAGAGGGCTGTGTGGGAAATGCCCTGTCTGTTCAAAGGGCTTTGAGGCGCCGGTGATGGATGAGATGTGAAGAATGGGGAGCCCAGAGCCTGGGGAATCCCTGGGTTTGGTGCATCCTGCAGGGAAAGGGCTGAGGTTTGGGAATGCTGACAGAGCCCCTGCTGTGGCCCCTGGGGTCAGTCCTGGTGTTCCTCACCTCTGAGAGCCTTTTCAGTGAAGATAGAAATGGGGTTAAATAAAGCTTTACAGGTTTGGAGCAGCCTGGGACAGTGGGAGGTGTCCCTGCCCTTGGCATTATTCCATATCTATTCCAATCAACAGGTATTTCAGCTCAAGGTTTTTCCTTGGCATGCTTAAAAGAAGGACTGACTGGGCTGAACCCAAAAAAGAAAAAAGAAAAAAGAAAAAAAGAAAAAAGAAAAAAAGAAATGTGTTTATTAGTTACACTGAAATCCTTTCTGTCACCTGCACCATATATATTTGTATTATAGGCAATATATAGGATTTTGTAAATCCTGAGATGAGGCGTGTTGAACGGCATTGAGTTTTACATCTCTTGTGTCTCACCATTCATCGAGGCTGAGCATGGAATAAAATCTTTTAAAATGCCCCTCAGTTGCCCCCATGTCTGTAAAAGCCAAGAAAACCCACACAGCTCCTTTGCATCCCACTGTGGATGGGTTCCCTTTCCACACAGAATGCTCCAAATAAAATTTTTGAGTATTTTACTGACAGATTTTCTAGAAAAAAGAAGGAAAAAACAGCACAGATAAAACCAGAGCTCTGGGTTTGCATATTTACACGGTTACAGAATGGAGTTTGAGTATCAGGGTGATTATTACAAAACCCAGTGGGATTTTCATTCCTGCACCTGTTTCTGCAGCAAGCACATTCTCCCTTGAATCAGCACTGATCCACCTGGCTCACGAGCACTGAGTGCCATGAAATATTTGGCAGGGATGAGGAATTACTCATGAACGCTCTGGCTTTGAGAGCACTTTCAGACCCTGTCTGCTCCGAAGTGGCCAAAAGAGATAACGTGACTCAGGCACTGGGAGGGCCCTCCTGCTTATCAAAAAGAACATCTGAGTCCCTGGCCTAAGGCAAAACAAGCAGAAAAAGGATTTTTCTTCTTGTTTTCCCTTAAGAAAATAGAAAGAAGAAAAAAAAAAATCTGCTAAATGATCCAAGTCTCCTGCAACCCCAGCTGGAAAACTGCACCTCCACAAGTCAAGGAGTTGGTAAACTGCAGAAAATTCAGGAAAGAGCTCTGAGAAGGAAAAAAAACAATTTAAATAATAAAGTTTCCAGTGGAGGAGCTTGGTCCTTTCAAGCCTGGCAAAGGGAGGGCTGTGTGTGTGTGCCTGAGTGGGAGCCCAGGCTCGCAGACAAGGCCATAATGAGATGCAGGGCTGGGGAGCTGAATCCAGACAAATTCAGGCTGTAAAATAAGACACATATTTTTAACAGGGAGGGTAATTAAGCAGCACAGCAACCCAGCAAGGCACCGTGGCAGCGCCTCCTGCTTTGGGAACCTTCAAATCAGACTCTGATGTGTTTTGTGGGGGCCAGGCAGGAAGGGGGTGTCAGCAGGAGGGTGGCCTGCAGGAGAATCCAGAGAAAGCTTTGCCGTCAGAATTTGGAGTTGCTGGAACAGAGAGAGTGGGAAGGTCCAGCCAAGCACACAGGGAGGGTTTTGAGTTGTGTTCAATCAGCTGATAGGGTCTGGTGAGCTCTCAGGTGCTCCACTGGAGCTTTTCCCAGCTCCATCCCTTCATCTGAGAGTGTTTTATCGGCTGCCAGAGGAGCTCCACTCCTCCTGGGAGCGCTGAAGGAGCTTGGCATTGGGAAATGCAGAGGGACAGCACAGAGGAAGCTGGAAAACATGGAAGGGTGAAGGGCAAATCCGAGGATGTGTTTAAACACCTAGGGATTAGGGATTTGTGTCCCTGCAGGGTTTTGCCTCACAGGTATGACACAAGCACTCCTTTAGTCTGCCCCCTAATACACCTTGAAACAGGGGAAGAGACAGGACAGGTGAGAAAAGTGGATGTGAACCCTGGAGTAAGTAAATTTTAAGCAGAGCAAAGCCAGAGAAAAATAAATTTAAAGCCCAATATTTAAAGCCAGTCCATTTTAACAAAAGTTTATTTTTAGTAGTAACCCTGGTAATATCACAGGATGATATAGAAGCATTTGTATATCAAATGTATATCACTTTTTATATACAAGCATTACAGCTGAAATGTTTGGGCAATCAATAACCAAGCTTTTATCCAATCAGGAAACCAATAACAACATAAATAAATGAGTCACTCCCTCACCAAATTCAGGCCTCCTTTCCCCAAAACACAAACATGTGTACAAAAAGCATAATTACACGAGCTTCATCTCTTAAATATTCTAAATAAGATGCTAACAGAGCTGAGGGTCACTGAAAGCAGAATGCACATCTTCCCAGCCCATGCCAAATGTGCCTCGGTGCCAGCTGGTTGATTTCCAAAGAGTGTAATATCAAAAATACAGAAAAGCTCTAAAAATCTGCCCAAAATGTTGGCAGCAATGACTTCTGAAGCATGTCCCAATCCCCACACTGAGTCAAACATCTAAATAAAAGATCTTATTTACGAGCACATGTCTTCAACATGAATATATCCCCAGCTGTACTTGTATACTTTACAGCAAGGTATTTTTCCTAGAATCCACTCTGGGCTTGCCCATATTTTCCTAATGTGACCCATATTTGTGGATATAGAGGAATTATAGGAAATCAGAACACAGCAATGCATGTATTGGGGGGGAAAACCAAACCTTTGCAATGTGTGTTTCTCATCACACAAAAATCCCCAGGCGTGTAAATAAATAAAAAAAAATTCAACTAAAAATAAAACAAACAAAGAAACAACAACAAAAAAACCAAAAAACAAAAAAAAAAACCCACCAAAAAACCCAAAAAACCCCACACAAACAAACAAACAAAAAACCAACAAAAAACCACCCAAAACTCCCAAAACCAAACAAAGAAACAAAAACCCCAAACCAAAATAAAACAAAAAAAACCCCCCAAAAACCAAAACCCAACCCACAACCAAAACCCAAGCAGAGCCAAAGCAGTGAGGTTTGCAAATGAAG
Source organism: Geospiza fortis (assembly GCF_000277835.1). Taxonomy (NCBI): domain Eukaryota; kingdom Metazoa; phylum Chordata; class Aves; order Passeriformes; family Thraupidae; genus Geospiza; species Geospiza fortis. The sequence continues at coordinate 667,888 of NW_005054530.1, forward strand.
TATTTTATATATATTTATATATATATATATATATACACACATTATATATATAATTTATAATATTATTATAATTATATATGTATATAAATATATTAAAATATATATATTTATATACATATATACATATATATAATGATATTTTTATAATTAATGACATCACTGCATTATTATTATTATTATTATTATTATTATTATTATTATTATTATTATTATTATTATTATTATTATTATTATTATTATTATTATTATTATTAACAACAACAACAACAACAACAACAACAACAACAACAACAACAACAACAACAACAACAACAACAACTG
>NW_005054530.1:670393-688096 GCF_000277835.1 Geospiza fortis
TTGGAGGGGGCTCATCCCTGGGATGGGACTCGGGGATCGATCCCAGTTCCGGGGACTGGACGGGTTGGAAGGCGTTTACTCGCCTTTCCCAGCACACAAAAGTCCCTCCCTGTCTTCTTCTGGTTTTGGTTTGGTTTTTTTTATTTTCTAATCAGTTGGAAGTCAAGAGGACAGTGGGGGGTTTTTTTGCATAATATATAGCGACTCCATCCAGCCTCTGCTGTGTAAAGTTTTTGACACGTGACTTCAATTATTATTAATTACTGTTAGTTGTACTTCTGCCTCGGTTGGACAGTGTGGCTTTGCAGACCCTCCGTGGAGAGAAAGTCACGTAAAGCTGAGGCAGAGCCTGTTGCCAGGTTCTTGTTGGAGGCTGGGTGGCTGTGCCTGCCTGTTGAACAGAGACAGAAGAAATGGCAGCTGCTCCCCTGTGATGGACTCAGGCTGTGTGAGGTTCCTTCTCTGCAAGGCTTTGTCACACACACACGTGGGAGTGCCCTCATCCCTACCAAAACTGTGCAAGAGCCAAGGGAAAAGTGGATGGCATGCAGCTCCTGTTAGTGGTTTGTTTATTTGCCAGTGTTTTGGGAGTTTTGTGCAGCTCCAAACCAGTGGGATGGCAGAGTGCAAAGCCGCCTTCCCCAGAAAATTACAGCAGCGCACGTGTGCCATTTTCAGTGTTGCTAGAAAGAGGGAGCAGCAATATTGTGAATTCCCTGCCTCGGTGTGAGCAGGGGTGCAGGCAGTGCCCAGGGCCTGTCACACAGTGACCCCAGTGCTGGTGCTGAGCGTGGCTGCAGGGCAGCAGTTGGTGCTTCGGGGATCCCGTGACCAACCCGTGTCCTGGCAACCGGTGTTTGGATCCCCCCTCTTCCTCTCCATGCAGGAACGGTGGGTGGGATGCCTTCCCTCGGTGCAGTTGGGAGTGCTGAGGGAATTCCCTGTGTGGGGCTGCTGGTGGGTTCAGTTGGATCTCAGATCTGGGGGAGAGATGTGCACTCACTACAATCCCTGTTTGCAGCCCTTGGCACGCCTGAGTGCTTCCGTGGAGCTGCTGGTGTGTAAAGCAGCACATGGATAACTTCAGGGCCTGGGTGCTTCCTGCCCTCTTCCCTTTCAGGAGCTGTGCAGGGCATAAAGTCCAGTTCCACACTGCTCCCTTCCCTTTTCCTCCTGTGTTCCCTGGAGCTGTGCACGCAGAGCTGGACAGGCTGACAGGAGCCGTGAGGGGGATCAGATTTACGGGCAGGTTTTGTTCCTTTCTGCCCTTTCCCAGGGACAGAGCGCTTGCACCAAAGCTCTGGGTGTTGTTCCCACAGTGGTGGGGTAGCACGGGCTGGTGAGGCCTTCAGGGTGCCACTCCCAGCTCACTGAAGCGTTAATGCTTTTATTGGGAGGGGAACAGCTTCAGCAGTGAGGATGGGGCAGCTGCAGGATACCCGGCAGGAATACAGGATACCCTACAGGCCTGGAATTCCTGCACTTGGTGTAGGTGCAGGAATTCCTGTACAGTGCCCCTGTAGCCAGGGAAATTTGCAGTTTTGCCATGGCAAATCCAGCTGCACTTTGGTGCTGCACTTGCCATGGGTGCTGGAGGTGATTCCCTGGAGGTGGCACCTGCCAGCTCTTGGCCACTCTGCCTGAAAGAGGAAATGCCACTCATTCCATCAGGTGGTCCTGTCATTTGGGGATTTTGGGGTGTTGGCAGCAATTTCTCAGATGGTGGGAGGCCCAAATTCAAAGTGTGGCTGTGAAACTGGTGGGGTTGGTGTCCCCTCTTGGGCAGAAGGGCTTGGGGAGGGAGAGAAGTGAGTTTGGCTGTGGCAGGGGGTGGGAACTCCTGGGTTGTGCAATTTGTGTTGGATTGTGGTGCCACTGCCAGTCCTGTTCTTTGGACCTGCATTTTGAATGCAGCTTTGCCAATAAACATCCTCTTCCAAGTGCTCATGTTTCTACAGGAGCATGCAGGGGTTTTGTACTGGCTGCTTTATTCTCATGCAGCTGTAGTTTGAGCAGGTGCTGCCAGCTGAATGTGGGGGGTTTGACAGGTCTGTAGTGCAGTGTGTGTTCTCTGAGGAGTTCACTTTCACCAGTTAGAATTCATGTGCTGTTAGGTGTGTATGTTGTGTTACAGTAATGATACAGTATAAATAAATCACAGAAGTCAACTGGATAATGGGACAGAAGTTTTATGGTTTTAAGAAAACGAGCAAACATTTTTCTTTCAAAAAAAATTTTTAATCACACCCCCAAAACACAAACAAAAAACTCCCACTGAACCCACACATCTGCCCTGTAAATCCTTGGCATGTTTTAGTTTAGGGGATGCCTGTCTTTTTCTTTAATCTGGAAAACTTGAGGCGTAGTTTACTGGTTATAAAAGTTAGAAATCAAGGTTTTTTTTTTCCACAATCTTGCTGCTGGAAGTAGAATATAGTCAACTTTCCTGTTTTGTAATCTTTTATTTGTGTTGAGTAATGCACATCACTCCCTTAGTCCCGTGTCTCAGTTGTTAATGTGTACCCCTGAAAGAATTGATACCCCTCCTAAATGTGCCTAGAGACAAACACATGAGATGTGCTGGGGGCTGTTTATTTAAAGCTGGAGCTGCACACTCCTTCTTTGCTGTTTGCCCCTCCTTTAGGACACTGGACAGTTGAGGTTTGGATCCAGTGGGGCTGTTTTCTGCCCGTTGGTGACAGCCTTCCCCTCCATCCTGAGGAGCTATAAATAGAGGTTGGCAGGATATCCTTCCCGGTGGTTCTGCAGCAGTTACTGGAGCTCAGGATCCCCAGTGAGGCTCCATGTGCACAGAAAAGCAGAAGGACAGACTGCCGGTGTCTGGCTGGAGTCTCTTTGCTCTGAACTTGTTTCCAGGAGCACTGGGAGCTGTGACATTCTGGTAGGGATTCCTGGTAAGAAGCAGTGGGACAAGCAGCTTTCCAGGAGATGTGCTGGACAAAAGAGCCCTGCACTGCTCCCCAAAGCTGCGTTTCCAGAGCACATGAGGAGAAAACAAAACTCCTTTCTGTGCACTTGCATGATGTCATTTTCATATGAGTATCTTTTGTGAAGATGTTTCTCCCCAGCGATTCAGGATTTGTGAATGGTCTTTCTAGGCCACAGAAGTAGCTTAGTTGATGAAGTGCTGCTGAGCTTCATTGCCTGGGGGTCATAGCTGGTCAAAATCAAATCTCACTTTATTTTCCAAAGAATGCAGCCTGACAGCTCTGGATGTTGTGGTGTTCTCTTACCTCAGCAGCACCTAATACTTGCTGTGCTTCACAGCTGGTGGTCAAGCATTTCAAACTTGCATTGATCCTCTGAGATACAGCTTAGCAACAGATCCTTCTCCTTCCCTTAAGGGGGGCCTGAAGAGGAAAGGAATCCTTCTATAGGGGAAGGAAAATGTCTACAGTGACAGAATTGCTTTTAGAGATCTGGTCACACACTAGCAATAAATGGGTTTTGTTAACAAAATAGTGCAACATCTGTACTTGTTGGTCGTGTCCTCCACAATCCCTTTGTTTCTGTACAGGAACAAGAAACTGCAGTTAGGTCTGTCAGTCACTGGTGGTTGGCTGGTTTCTAAATGCATGGATAAAATCCATTCCAAAAGACAGTGAATGGATGTGGAGCCTGCTTTGGGAAGGGTTGTTGGACACCCAAGGCGTGTTGGAATGGCTGAGGGCGTGTTAGACTGCTCTGGAAATTGGAGAAGGGGAGGCTGAATGAGGTGTCCTGACAATGACCTGGGTGCTTGATATCCACTAATCACTAACCACTGTCTGGTTCTGGAGCTCCTGCTCCTTCCTCTCTGTGCAGCTGCTGTGCTCTGGGGTTTGTTTAGTGACTGGATAAAATGGGCTCACAGCTTTTTATTTGTAAATACAGACACCTTTTTATGGCACAGACACTTGAGCAAGAGGGCAAAGCCAAGGAAGTCAGCTCAAGTCCTAAAAGGTACTTTTACTGTGTTACCTCACACTTTAAACAGATTCTCTTAAGATCATACGTCAAGCTGGGTAAATTTTAAAGTAGCACTTCTCCCCTTTACTTCAAAACCCCCTGGTTCTCAGGTTTCCATGTAAACTAAACCATCAAAAGGCATTAATTATAGAATGAGAGAAATTACTAATCTGCTGCTCAAACGACTGAGAAGTAAAGGCCATCAGCACCCTGTTCCTTGTGCCATTACCTGCACCTCACAGGGCTCCTGGGCTGGAGCAGGGGCTCAGTGGGAGCTGGAAGGTCTCTGTTCACTCTGCCCCATGTGGAGCTCCTGTATTTCACACTCATTCTGCATTTGGGCACAGTCACTCTGTGCTTGGTCTCCCTGTTGCTGTCCTGCTGTGGTTTAATAGCATTTTTAGCCTGAAACTGAGCAGATGAATTTTCTGCCTTTTGCATCCCTGGCTTTGTAGATACTTTACTGTGCACTTCCATCCTGCTGGGAGAAGCACCCAGAAATACCCTTAAACCCGTATTTTGTACTGTGGCTCGAGTTTAATACCCTTGAGCACCTCTGCTTCTTTTGTATCAACATCCTGTAAAGAGGCAGTTAGGGGCAGTAAAAGCAGAAAGTCATTTCTAGCAGGTCACAGCATTGCAGGCACAGGTTCCTGTTGTGAGGCACGACTTTGGAAAACCTCAAGCTGTAAATTTTCTTTGCCTTTGTTACATACTTTTTTTTTTTTTTTTTTGGTAAATAGAGTATAAGTTTTTGTGTCCAAGTTGTTCCTTGAGCTGATCATAAGAAACTGGATGTATTATTGTGAAACAGCCTTCTAAAAATAGTGGTTGTGTGACTGTTTTGTATATTGGTTTGGGAAATGTGTGTGTAAGAAGATCCAGGTCTAATTGAGCAAATGCAACTGGAAATACCTGGGTGTCCTCTGAGCAACTCCCCCTTCCAGCAGGGAGAAGCTACGAGGAACTAGGAAGGGAGCTGAAGTTTAGCTGTAGCCATCTCTAAAACATGGTATTGGCACACGTAACATACCAAGAATGACATAAAAATTGACTGTAAATAGTTATTTGGTGTTCTGACATCTTAGGTAATTTCAAAAAAGGAGCAAAATTCTGAGGTAAAATTCCAAGAGGTGATGGGAGGGGGTGAAAAGAGCAGGAGGGATGGATGGATGGATAGATAAATATGGACACTCATGTATCAGTGCCTTCATTCTCCCTGGCAGTTTGTGTGTTCTTGGTTTTTTTATTTTTTTCTGTGTTTCTCCCAGTTGCAGTGTCCTGCTTGGGATACTTTCAAGACATTTCTTTTTATTATTTTGCTGCACTCGTTTCTTGTCACCTTGGGCCCTGCTCTGAGCTCTCCCAATTTCCTTGGGGTCTCTCCTTGTGTTCCTGAAATACAAACATCAAAGCAGTGTTTCCACACCAGCTCCTTTGTTCTTTTTCTGTGGGACTGGATCCTTTCCTGGAGGAGCCAGGGGCTTCTTCATGGGTAAAGGAGGGGATATGGAGCGTCTGTCGTAATGCTGCCTCTTTTTCTTCCTCCCCCATCTCAGTTTTGGAGCCTTCTGGTGGTTTGTTTGTGGGTGTTGGGGTTTGCATTTTTCCCCCCTTTCATTAGCTCTTCAAACGGATTTTCCTGAGTTTTAATAATAGCACTGACTTTGTTCATCAAGAGTATCTGCACTTAATTCTAAAGCACTTAAGTTTAAACTGAAAAGAAGATTTTTTTAAAAGCCCATCTCAGCTCAGAGCCCTCTCTCCTTCTGTGTTTTATCTGGCAGTTTTTATTTGTCCATACTGTGATTTCTCAGCAAGCAGTGATGTTAGCTGAGGTATCTCTTACAGATGGCTTTAAAACCCCAACGTTCTGGCACGAGAACTTGCATTTTGTGGGGATGAATAATGAAAAGTCATGGTCTTGTGTTGGTGTTGGAAAAGGCGTGTGGCTACCACTGTCTGCAAGGACAGCTTTTCTTCTTTCCTGTCTCCTGGAATAGGAATCAAATTAAGAAAGAAAATTCAAAATAAGAAAGTGAATTTCCTACTCTTGGTGTTTCCTAAGTGTAAGGCTTCCTTTTGTGCAGCTCAGAGCCCTGTTAGCACTTCCCTCTTCTCTGAGCATGTGGCCAATTTTTTTATCTCCTTCATTGATGGTTTTTTTTCCTTAACTGAGACAGTGGATAAATCTGTGTAAGTTGGTCACTTCACCAGTATCTTGGAACTTTAATTAATTACGTAAGAGACAAAGTTTTAAATGACATCTTACTTTCCATTACACTAACAAATGGAGACACTGATTCTCTTACTTTGCTGCATGGCAAATAATTGATGACATTTTTCACTTGTATTCAAGGGCTCAATTTCTTCTTTATGATGAAGACAAAAGTGAAATTATGTAACACAAACCAATTTTTCTGTGATTTGTGAGGAATATTTCAAGGTAAAAATACTTAGGTGTGTATGCTCAGCTTTCTGTATCCATCTCTGTGTGCAGTTGTGGTTTCCCTCAATTTCTGAAACGTGGAGCTAATGCTTATTTTCAGTTATGGCCAATGTCACCTATAAAGATGACACATGACTTCTATATACTTCACATAAACCTCTCTAAACTTCATATAATATCTATAACTTCTGCAAAGGTTCTCCTTGAGGAGTGAACTTTTCCCCTGGGAGCCATGTGGAGGGTCAGGCAGCCAAGTGTGCAGGGCAGTTGAAGCAGGTCTTTTTAGCAGTAACCTGGTAAATGCTGCTTTGTGAAGCAGCCACTGCTCCCAGGGCCAGCCAGCACAGTGTGGCATGGCACTACTGCAATCACCCACCTGAAATGTTGTTTTTGCTTAATTGCTGAACTTCAGAATGCATTTCCGATGTTTGTTTTCTCTGTTTAGCTCTTCTCGTTGATGGAGATGAAACCTCCTATTTCCCGAGCAAAGATGATTCTCATCACAAAAGCTGCCATTAAAGCTATTAAGGTAAAGTACAACAAAACAAAGACCAAACTGTAGCTGCAGCAATGTTTTATTATTTCACTTGTAAGTAAATACTCAGGATTTCCCAATCTCAGCTTGGGGGATGGTTTATTCTAGTTGCTGTTAAGGCTGTTGTCTAGAAACAAGTGGGTGGTGAATATCATCCCTTGGTTTTGGGCTAGGAGCAAAATGCCAGCTTGATTTCTTTTGAGTCGTTGCTTTTTCATGCTACACCCACTCGAGTGTTGTGATTTTGTGTAATAAAACTAAATATTGCAGGATGCAGCTGCACCTTAACATGTGAAACCAGTGTGGATTGCAGAGAAAGCAAATCCAGAAAGCTTTCACTAATACTTGGCAAGCTCTGTGCCTTGTGTGCACACTGACACGCTTCTGGCGTGGGTCTGGGTTTCCCCCATGGAATATTTTCCTGTTTGGGAGCATTCTGCATTTTGGAATGTGGCTGCAACATTCTTTAGCCTTTCTGAAATGGTAGTAAGCACAAAGAGTTAAAATGCTTCTGAAATGATGTGCCACTGCTGAGGAGATGGTAAATGAATGGATGTGTTTATTTTCCAGCTCTACAAGCACGTTGTCCAGATTGTGGAGAAGTTTATCAAAAAGGTAAAAAGTGAAAAAAAAGAAATGTATTGATATGCTTTGCTAGATATTGGTAATAATGCTAGTAAATAACCAGAAAGGCTTCTGTTCCTTGGAGGTTGAGGGAGGAAATTCTGGTTTGTTAGGTATCACTTTGTCTGTGTGAGTTCCACATTGTAGTTTTCCATAACACATTAAGGAGGGGAGGAAAGCAGTAAATTGTGAGATTTCCCACCTTCCCTACGCAGCAGCTGGCGAGGCACCTGGAGGTGCTGAACTTGGAACGAGTCATCGCTAAGACAATAGATAATTCCAGAGAGTGCAGTGTTCATGCTTGCCTGGGCAGGAAGAGCAGGGGCTGGGCTGCAGAGCAGAGCTGCAGCCCCGGAGCAGAGTTGCAGCCCCAGAGCAGGGTTCCAGCCCCGGAGCAGAGTTGCAGTCCCAGAGCTGGGTTCCAGCCCCAGAGCAGGGTTGCAGCCCCAGAGCAGGGTTGCAGCCCCAGAGCAGGGTTGCAGCCCCAGAGCAGGTGCAGCCTCGGAGCAGGGTTGCAGCCCCAGAGCAGGGTTCTCAGCCCCAGAGCAGAGTTCCATAGCAGAGTTGCAGCCCCAGAGCAGGGTTCTCAGCCCCAGAGCAGGTTTGCAGTGGGGCTCAGGGGCTGTCCCCCTGCCTCACTCAGATCTTGGTGCTGTTTCTGCAGTGCAAGCCGGAGTACAAAGTGCCGGGCCTGTACGTCATCGACTCCATCGTGCGGCAGTCCCGGCACCAGTTCGGAACCGACAAGGATGTCTTTGGGCCCAGATTCTCCAAGAATATTACTGCCACATTCCAGTATTTGTATCTGTGTCCATCTGAAGACAAGGTAGGACGAGCCCTTCAGGTGTTGCTGGGCACTGATGGGTGCTGCCTTGGTGCTTGCACTGCTGTGGCAGTGATTTGGGAGTTCTCTCTCACCCTGGTAGTGACTGCTGCTGAGGGTTATCAAAGGTCACAGGTAAATGCAAATTCAAGTGAAATTGTGTTTTGCCTGACCTCATCAGTTTTTTTTACACACACTTCGGCAGTGTGTGTAAGTGTGCCAAAAGTTCTTCTTGAGGCTCCTTTAGAACTTCCTGCCACAACAAGACAGCATTGCAGGAGAAGCTTTGCTTTTGTTGGCAGAGACTGTTCTGTTCAGAAATATTTTCTAAGAAAATCATTGTGTTGATTTCTTCAGTCTTTTCCAGTCCCATACTTGAGTTTTGTTGGTGCTCTCCACTGTCAGGACTGGTCTAAGACTCATTTTTCTTAGCTCTGCTGTACTTTTTAGTAGAACAGAGGCTCAGAAAGTGGTGTGAATTCCTGATGGCCCAGAGAAGATGGTTTTTGTGACCTCTGTCAGAACAGTTTTGAGACTCCCAAGAACAGTGTGTTTTAGAAGCTGCCACTTGGTTTCCAGAAAATCACCTACTCCTTTTCTCCCTGTAAGAGTGAAATAGTCCTTTTCTACCTGACTTCCTCTCTAACTCTCTAAATAAGCTTTTGAAAGGCTTTGATGCTCTGCAGTTTTCTAATGTGGAACATTTAGACCTTCAGGCATTGAATCTGATATTTGGGAGCTCTTGGGTTGCTAGCCTGTGAAAAAGAGCAGTCCCTTCTCCTTTCTGTTTCTGCATTACCATTTTGCTCATCTGAGTGAATGAGACTGTCCATCTCCTTCATGGAATTAGGGAATATTATTATTTAAAACACACTTGCTTTAATGAAATTCTAGTTCCTTAAAAAAAAATACCCTGATCTGCAGATACACAACAACTGTGGGAGATATCTGAAGAGGATAATGCTACCTTTTTTAAAAAAAACCAGCCTTTCTGTAAAATTAATTGTGACTGAAAACAAGAGTATTACATTCGCCCATTTTTTGACCTTTGTATGATTTTCAAGTTCTCTGGAGAGATAGAATAGCCAAAGCAAAAAAACGTTAACTGTTTTTCAGACCAAAATGTTACTTAAATATAGACATTTCAAGTTTCTCTGTAATGGATGTTATTTTAGCAAACATTTTGTAAAATTCTGTAATCACTTAGTTAGAGGTGGATTTACATGGGTGTATAAAACTGAGTCACAGTGAAAGAACAGAATCAATTCATTTGAACTAAAAGGTACTTAAAGCCTCTGTGTGTGCAGGTGAATGACTAAGTCTGCAGAAGGGACACCAATCCAAGATGTGTTCTGCCTTCTACCAGCTTGCATGTTCCAGCTGGAGCAGCACAACTACTGAGACTTTTTTGTTTGAATGCTGGGCTGAAGAAGGAAAGGCCAATTTCCAGCTTGTTCCTGGAAGCTTCATTGTTCTTCATGTATAAAAAAAAGAAAAAGAAAAAGAGCTTAAAATAACAGCTGACAATCAGAGATTCTAAATTAATCCTGCAGTGATCAGTGAGGATGTTTCCCACTTGCTTTCCTCATCTTTTGGATAATGATGGAGATGCAGTTTCTGGACTCAACGTAGAATTAGGGATAATACCAAGCAAGGAGCCCTCAATCTGACTTTGAAGTGTTGTAGCATTTTCTGGTCTAACTGCCCCTCTCTTCATGGAAGCTTTCCAGCTTATTTTCCTTTTCTCTTTTTGGTCACGTGGGTTGTTGTTTCATCCCTGTGTAGACGTGGGGCTGAAATGATGTCCTGGATTGTACATCACACCTGGATTTCTGACTGGCCAGAAGAGTTTTAGGGAAATGTCACAGGTTGCTGTGACAGTAAAATAAGCTGGCAGTTTTTATCTTTGCCAGTTCAAAGGTGTTGCTGCCCTCTGTCCCGACACAGGGTTTGTTAAATTGGCGTGATTATGTCACATGCTGTTCAAACCTTCTCTGCATACAGAAGATAAATGGTGATTTAAGGAAGCTGGATTCAGAATTGGTGCTTCCTTTTGTTTCAACAGAGTAAAATAGTTCGTGTTCTGAACCTCTGGCAGAAAAATGGAGTATTTAAAATTGAAATAATTCAGCCTCTCTTGGATATGGCAGCAGGAACCAGTGCCACTGCACCCATGGCAGAGAATGCTACTAACAATGAAGGTAAGAATGACATTTTAACTTCTGCTCTCAAAGGGCAAATGGCAACAGCTTGTTTGCCTTCAGCACAAAGTGCCTGCTCTTATTCCAGCAGTGGCATAGCAATAAAGCCAGCTTTGTCACAATGAGCAGCCAAACTCATTTTTAATAAGTACCGATACTGTACTTCAGAAATTATCGGCATGTGAATACTGACTTGGGAAATACATTAAATGTTTATCATGTATATATGCATGTGTACATATATATATATATAGGTGACTTCAATGTGCCCTCTTAAACAGATACTCTTTTTTCTTCTGCTTTGGAATATTTTTATGTGATTTCTCAATTTTATAATTCTGATGTCATTATTTTAATGCCAGAATCCAGGTAAGTAAGTGGGATCTTAGATGTTAAAGAGCTTCATCTTCCTTTCAGTCAGCTTAGTAGCTGAAAGCAGCAGCTGTCAGTGTCTGAGTGTGCAGCCCTGAGAGTCTTGGGCTGGTGTTTCACATCCAGGTTCTCAAAGAGAACATTTGTGCCTGGGATTTTGCACAGGCTGCTGCTTGAGGAGCACTGACCTGCAGAGCCCAGCAGTGCCAGCCTGCCCACAGTGCCTGCACTGACCTATTTAGTGCCACAGCAGAGCTTCCAGGGAATATGCATTCCACAGTTCCTTCTTTCTGCAGAGAGCAGCTTTTTGGCTCTGCACTCGTGTTTCACACTGAGCTGTGGTAACCTCCTTATTTACTGTGCTCATGGAGTAGGACCGGGAAAATGGAGCGGAGGGAGTGAGGTGTGCTGAGAGACAGCAGAGCACTGAAATCATCTCCAGCTGTGCTCAGGGAAGTGTATCCCATTAAAGGCTTTCTAAACCTGCCAGGGCCAGGGAATGCCTTGGCATCTGAGCCTGGGAACAGAGTGGTGGCTGTGCAGTTGAATTTTGGGACAGGTGAGGGGCACTGCCTGGCCAGCTCTCTCTCTTCTCAGTAGTGGTGAACAGGTTGGCTGCCTTCTGCAGAGATCTTCAGTGAGGTTATTCACATGCACCAGAGGGGGGTAATTTGGCCCTGCAATAAATATGCTAGTGAATAATAATAATAAATACATTAATGCATTATGTGAAGTAGAGTGTGTTTCACCCATAAAGACAGAGAGAAATGCAGATTTTCTCCCTTGAGCAAGCAAATATCCTGCTGAATGTATTCAGAAAATAATTGGGGAGTTTCTTTATATTTAAAAACAACATATACCTTTTTTCTTTATTTTTATGTTGCATTTCACTTCTGGGAAAATATTATTCAACACATTTGCCTGTGCTTGCTGCCTGTCAACACTGGAGATATTTGAAGTGCAAACAGAGGAAGGGCTTTAAAGCAGTTGCTATTGCAAGGCAAACATGTTTGCTTAGTGTTTCAAACTAAATATTTGTCTGTGGAGTTTATTTCAACTCACTCCTTGTACAGCTTTATTATGTCCATTAAAACACATCTGGTGACCAGTAGTTACTCACAGTATGTAGGAATGGGTGGGATTATTGCTAATTTACTTGGTACTGGCAAGATGTTTATTAAAAAAGGTGTTGTAATGTAAGGCAGAGAGAATGGGAACACTAATAGAATGTCTTAAATTGTGATCTCAGTTTCAGCAAAGCTTAGTGGAAATGGGAGTCTTTTCCTGGAAAAATGAGTAAATATCGTTTTCCTAGTAGGAGAATTTATCCATCACCTGCTGGTGTGGCATGTGCACATGCAAAAGGGACATGTGAACAAACTTTATCAAAGAAAACTGTCTCTGAAGTAATCCTTAAAAACCTTTAATTATTGCCAGACCTGTCTGCAAAAGTTCAGTTACTGGTGGAAAATGCTGAGAGAAACTCAGCTGCTCTTCCAGTGGGCCATGAGATGGTTGATCCAAAAGGATGAGCCCAGGCCTGTGGAAGCAGAACCACCACTTCCAGGGTATTGAAGCTCACTGCCTAATATTGTTGAGTGGTGAGAGCTTTCCTAAACCTGCACAGCTACAGACACAGAGCTGGGAGCTGAAATTCTGAGTGGGAGCAGCTTTTCTATCTCAGTGCATGCCAGGTGCAGGTGTGAGCAGTGAGCAGAGCAGTTCATGGTGGAAGGAACAGAAAATGCAGCTGGGGTGCTGCAAATAGGCCCTTTTGGGATAAATAGGGGGGTGCAGGCAGCAGCCACTTGTTGTGGGGAGCAAGAGGGACCCTGTGGAGTCTCACAGCCCTTCCTGTGTTCCTGGACACCCCCAGGCTCGCCGCCCCCTCCGGCCAAGGTTCCCTCGGAGCCGCCGCAAGTGACCGCGAACTCGGTGCCCGCCGTGCCGCAGCTGCCCAGCTCCGATGCCTTTGCAGCTGTAGCCCAGCTGTTCCAGACAACACAAGGACAACAGGTAACCTGCTCACTGGTCCCCTTCAGGTCCTGCCTGAAATGAAGGGGAAATGGTGGCATTGACAGCCTGGGTTTGAAGCAAAAGAGCTTCCCAAAGGTCTTCGGTGGGATGGAGTATTTAAATTCTTCCATCCAATAGTTGTGATATTTGATGATACTCAGTTTTATGTACCTAAGTAATTAGTTATGAATTGATACTGTAACAGGGTTTCTGGAACAGGTGGAATATCTCAAAGAAAATGAAGAATTTTATTGTTCAGTCCATTTAAATGTTTGCTGTGTTGAAGAGCCTGAGCACTGCAGTGTTGGGATCTACTGAATTTAGCCACCAAAGTATTTAAAAAGGGTTTCCTGGTCCTGCTGTTAATGCTCCACATTTCAGTCAGGTTGTTGCTGTGTTCGTCCCCTGCCACAGTCTGTAGTGACATAAAATTTGTATCCTACAACTCTTTCAATATTTGGTGTTTATATGAGGACATTCACTTCATACTGTCTCACGTTTCTGTAGCTCCAGCAAATCCTGCAGACCTTCCAACAGCCTCAGAAGCCCCAGTCACCGGTCATAGACAACACTGTGATGGCTCAGGTTCAAGCTATTACTGCTCAGCTGAAAACCACAGCAGCACAGCCCCCAGAGCAGAAAGCTGCTTTCACAGCACCCGAGCAGAAAACATCATTTGACAAAGTAAGTCTTGGTTTGCATTTTCTGAAGCTGGAGAAATCTGGTTTTGGACAGTTTTTATTCGATATTGGAATATAGATTTCCGTTTTTCCCCAATTCTAACCTTGTCTTTAGTTTCAGAGCTTACGTTGGTTGTAAGAATGTGATAATAAAGATATTTTGGCTGCCAGTTGGGTAAGATATGGAAAAAATAGTTGTGCTGATGTGGTGTCTTTCAGAAGCTGCTAGATCGGTTTGACTACGATGATGAACCAGAAGCTGTGGAAGATTCAAAGAAAGAAGATTCAGCTCCTTCCCCTGCAGTGTCTCAGCCAGCTTTGTAAGTTCTGTGTCATAATAAAACTAAGAAATCTTTGTCCTAAAACACTTTTAGGTTAGCAAGTAGATTAAAATTCCAAGTTAGTTCAGTTTAACTTCTACAGTCTAAATTTGAAACACTGTTAACAGGTTCTGGTGGGGAGATTTTTGTGTCCTGTTACTTTGGTGATCTGGTGTTGCCTCATTGGTGGAGGACTCTGTTCTGTAGAGAAGAGCTCAGTTTTGGTTGCAGGATGAGTTCCATGTTTTTACGGTACATCTGAGGGTGTCAGGGCATCACTGGATCAGCTGGACTGCTTTACTGGCTGGGGAAAAGCTGCTCTTCCAAACGTTGTGATAGTTTACAGTATTCAAGAAATGAAAATTGCCTTTGCAGTTTTATGTTGGCAAACATTCTGTCCCCACACAAGCGAGCTCAGGCTCCTGTTTCCCTTTTGCTGTGCATTATGATAAAGTCTGGAATGACATGACCACATCCCAGTTTTTTCCACAGGACCTCTCTCTCATTCAGTGCACAGGCTGGATGGTGCTCAATGCCGGGGTTAGTCCATATTTCTTTTTTCCCTGCTTCAGTACGTGGCCCCATGTCTTACTCTCTGTATCTGCATCTAAAGCCTGCTCTCAAAACCAGAACCACTAACTCTGTCATCAGCTTTCTGACTGTGTCTCTCACCTGGAGCACTTCATGTCCACCCGTAGTAGCTCATTAAGGGTCTCTGAAGGAAATGGATAGTATTTGCCTTAGAATGCAGATGGAGCTCTGGAGTGCAGAAGGATGAGGTAGGTCATAGGCACTGCTTGTGTCTGCCCGGCTGGAGGCTTGTGGGCATGTTTATGTTCTCTAGGTGGTGCTTCAGGGCCTCTGTCCTTAGTGCCTCACAGCTGTGCAGGGTGTCCCTGAGGGTGGCATCGCAGTGCTCCTAGTCTGGGGCATGCAAGCTCAGTAATTCTCTCTGTAAAATACTGATCTGTCCAGAATCTTCTCAGAATTGTCTTCAGACACTGCAAAGTTCCATTTCCCATCACCATCCAATTCCTTTCTCCCCCTGAAATCCTGCTGAGTTTCTTGCACAGGCTGCATCCTGCAAGCAGGTCCTGTTACCTGCACAGACCTCCACAATTCCCTGAGCACTGTCCATTCTGTGTGTTGAATCAGGAAGTGATGGGCATCACTGTAATAATCCTCATGTGATACCCAGCCCCTTCTGCTCTGCCCTATTTCCTCCCAAACCAAAGTGTTTTCTTACAGCACAAGTACTTCTCCTTGAGGAGAAAAGCATTGCTTCTTTTGTTCCCAAAAGAGGAGCTGCAAAGGAGGAGAATGAGCCTAAGGCAGAAAACCTTCCTGAAATGTTTCTGCAGGCTGAGATCTTCACCAAGCTCATAGAAGTACAGGGGCGAGAGAGGCTCTAACCTTTGTGTAGCATTTCTTTAAATGTGAAAGGACTGCTCTTAGAGTGGAGAAAAGATCAGGAAGCCACTCTTTCTTCCTTTTCTTTTTTTGTTGGAAATGGGATCATAGCAAAGATAATTGTTCTGTCTCAAATAACAGCCAGAATGTGTAAATGTGCGTAGAAATCTGTAAAATAAAGACAAATCTGTGCATCTACTGACTTGTCTCACCAAAATATTCCTGGTTTTAGTGGGTTTCCAGGAGAAGGCATGCAACAGCCAGTGTTTCCTCAGCTCCCAAATATGGATCCTTTTCAGCAGCGGATGATGGGAATGCAGCAGGATCCGATGCGGCACCAGGTAACCCCAGGCTTTTCCCTTGTCCCCCTGCTGTGCTTTCCATCCTTGGCTGTTTTCTTTGGTGCAGCAGGAAGGAGGTGATTTTCCTGCTGGTGAAGAGTGAATGTGGCTTAGCCTTCCATTTTCCCAAAGAAACATATTTTTGGTGTCTGTCCTAGCCAGGCTTTGAAGGACAAGATTGTTACTTCTACACCCAAATACTTGGCCTGCTTCATCTTTCCCCCATATTTTGTTGTGATTTTTTGAGCGGACATAAAACTTTACTTAAGCCTTCTGGGAAAGCAAATGTAATTCCTTCTCCTAGCTGAAATTCCGTGTTTTTTCTTCTCCCAAGGTGCCCCTTCCTCCGAATGGGCAAATGCCAGGCTTTGGTCTCCTGCCTACCCCCCAGTTCCCACCCATGGCTCAGCCAGTGATGCCTCCAGCAGCGCCAGTGCAGCCAACTTTCCAGTCTCCCTTCCCAGTCCAGGCTGAGGCACACCTGCAGAAACCCCACCAGCAGGTGAGCAGCCCTCGCAGTGAGCAGACCGACTCAGATGCTCTCATACATGCCTTTCCCAAAGGTGTGTGGATTGTCCTGGAGCAGAAATGTCAGCATGACCAGGACACAGCTGGCTATGAGAGGAGACATCCTTGTCCTTGACATCCAATTGTCTCTGCTCTGCTGGGAGACAATTGGAGAGCTCCAGGACTTAGCCCTTTCTGTCTCCAGCATAATTCAGGCTTAAAGTAATTTCTTATAATATCTTGGAGAAAAGTTGCAGCAGATCTCACTTTGCCTGGGATTTTGATGATGGAGCATGATCCACTGACTGATTTTAAGGAATAAAATCATGTTCTGTGGAGATGCAGGTGTTGCTGAAATGGGCTGAAATGTGGAAACCAATAATTTGCAAATTGAAAATGGGAGTTGTGTGAATTATTCCTATGGTGCCTTTTCAGTGGCTGTGTTAAGTACATGCAATACTGGGCCCTCTCCCTGCTAGCGAACACAGGGTGAAGCTTTTGAGTCACATTACTCTTTAATTTCACACTTTAGAATATTCAATATACTTTCAGTGCTGTTAATTTAGTCTGAGCATAAAAGGAAATAAAATGCTTGTCCTGCTCACCCCTAACACCTCTCAACTTCACGTTTTAGGATATGGAAGTGGAACAGCCACCCATTCAGGAGGGGAAGCGGCATGTTTCTGACAGTAGGAAATCAAGATCTAGATCTGCTTCAAGGTAAATGAGTGGAAGTTCTTTTAGTGCAGGAATGAAAAGCAGATTAGCAGCTCTAAGATAATGAACCTCTAAAGTCATCTCCCTTCTAGGGAAAATATGATACCTGTGCAGTTCTCTCTCACTAGGAGCGAGCAACTTCCATGCCTTTCAGTCCAGAGTCAATTTTAGGGAGGCAGAATGCGATAGTTTAATTTGCCTGTGCTCTAAACACACTTTTCTTATGAAAAGATTTGTGATCAATGACTTTGTGTGTCACTGAGCCTGTGTGTCACATCCCAGCTGACCAAGCGGGTCTGGCTCCACTCTCTGTTTAGTTGCAGGAAGTCATCTTGTTCACCAAGATGCAATCGCTCCACACAATTTCTCTGTAGGTCTTCCACACCTGGAGTGGTGTGGAACTTGAACATGATGCAATATACAATTTCAGTAGCAGAATTTATTTATGATCATTTTTAGCCATTTCTTTGTAAAAGCAGTGAACATTTGCCTCGTTGACGCAGGTGTAACTTTCCCTGTGTTGAAGTGGACGCAGTTTTGATGGTCGACTTCAGGACAAAATTAGTACACGACGAGAAATTGTTTGTGCGAACGAGCTGGGATTGATGTGTTCCCTTCCTGAGGGAGCCCTTGGGGCGTTGTACAGCTGAGGCTGCGTGTCAGGCTCTGAGCAGGGTGGCTCTGGTTCCCACAGGTCCCCCAAGAGGAGACGCTCGCGGTCGGGCTCGCGCTCGCGGCG
>NW_005054530.1:688106-697609 GCF_000277835.1 Geospiza fortis
GCCCCAGATCAAGGCAGAGACTGTCAGTGGTGAGTCTCCTCTCTTCCTGCTTCTCTGGGTTGCTCTGCACCTTCCTGTAATGCCCGGTGTTCTCACTGTGCTCCCTGGGGTTAATCCTGCTGCCTGTGGTTTCCGGGGCTCATCCAAACAGAACAGAAATTAACTGCCTTGTGATTCCTGGTAGGAATCTCACCACACTGCCCAGTGCTTCTTTACTCATATTTAGCATTTCTGGAGTATCTCCAAGTTTGAAATACTTTGGCTGTAAAATATGAAAAAGCTGAAATCCCATGTTTTTCTTTTCCTTCTTTCGAGACATAGAGGGTAAATCAGGTTTGTCTGAGGTGACAAATTAACAAAATGGATTTGAGTTAATTGTAAATTATTACGATTTTTCTAAGTATTCAGTCCTATGTATCTCTCCAACCTGAAGGGGAGGTTTGACCTGGAAAGCACACAGGCTGATGTTAGGATTTCTGATATAATCCTGGCTTTGCCAGCGTTTATAGACCAAACATAGTAGTTGTATTCTGAATATTCCTTGGGAGTGTGGAATCTTCTCATTAAGTAAAATAAAAACATTCTTTCTTATATAAGAGAAACAAAACCCTGAGGTGTTTCAAGAGCCAAGACCTGGTGAGTGATGTCCCAGGGGTGTAAAGACCTGCAGAGCCCTGGTGGCTGCTCACTGGAATCTCCCTGGCAATGCTGTGAGATGTGCTGCTGCCAACACCTTTCCCGGGTTCTGTCAGGTTGGCTGTAAAGTTTGCAGTTCTGTATCTCTCAGGTGGAAAACCTGGATGAGTGTAGAGTGTTGCTGCAGTAATCTGCAGCCTGGGGAATACCTTGAGCTCCTTTCCTGGTTATTACCCTGGATTCAGCACGGGATAGGTGTTGGTTATCTGTGCTGTAAGGACCATCTGTGCTAACTCTTGGTTGTAGTTTGCAGTACCACACTCTGGGTAGGACAGCTGGACAAAAGAACAACTCAGCAGGATGTGGGAAGTCTCTTGGAGGAATTTGGCCCCATTGAGTCCATCAATGTGAGTAGAAGGGGTGCAGTGTAAGCTGCTTTGATGTGTTTGGGTGCACAGCATCTCTCCAGGCTGCTCTGAGGCAGAGTCATTTCTGATACGTTCCAAAGAGCTGGCCTCTCATTTCCCATGTGTTGTGTGTTTGGTGTGGGCACTCACATCATGTGACTGACTTGTACACAAACAAGAAGGGAGCTGCTTTGGTTTCCTGCAGTATAAAAATGCAGAAGATTACCCCATTTTCATTAAAATCCTGCTTTTTCTGCAGGATGATGGCTGCAGAATTACGTCCCATGCTTCTGAGTTCCTTGGCTGCTTCATTTTATTTGATTATTTGATTATTTGATTATGGACTCTCAGCTGGTGTTCTTGTTGTTTTTCTGTCATTTTAGCCATAAACACAGAGAACTATTGTTTTATTTTGCTGTATTTAAGGATATTTTATGTATAAATTATAGCTGTTCCAGTAACTTCAAAAATTTCATTCATTCAAACAAACAAAAATAAGTGACTAATTTTCTTCCTATTCCCAAATTTTGTAAGAGAGCATAGGAGTTTTTCCCTCAAATTCATTACAAATAAAAAATATTCCAAATCTGCAGCCAGAACTGAATGTGGAGGTGCAGCTGGCAGAGTGAAGGGAGATACTGTTGTGCATTCCAACAAAGTGACTAATTGCCAGATGTTAGAATTTACATGAACGCTATTGTTTAGCAATTTAAAAGTATTAAATATGCAAAAGTCAGCTGTATTTTAGAGTTATGGAGGTTTTCAGAAGTTGTGGAAGTTTCAGTTTGCTAGAAATGTGAATTTCCAGAAGATACTGGCTTTCTTAGCCTCTTAAACCAACATTTCCTTCCACACTTGCACAGCCCCTTTGGAACACCCCCTGATGCTGTAACTGAGCATTTGTGTGTTGTTCACTGTTTGTTACCTGCAAAATGAACATTTTCCCTCAAACCCCACACAGATGATACCGCCCAGAGGATGTGCCTACATTGTCATGGTGCACAGACAAGATGCCAACAGAGCCCTCCAGAAACTGAGCCGAGGCAACTTCAAAGTCAACCAGAAATCCATCAAGGTACTGCTTGAAAACATCAGGCTTTCCAAAGCTGTTATAATTATTGTCATCCTGTCTCATCTCTGCTGGGCTTTGGGCTATTTCAGACTCACATGAGTTCTGGAGATGATGTTCTGTAAAATCCTGAAAAAATACATCAGTGAACTGGTTTTTGGGAGTGATTGTTCCTGGTCTGTCGTGGGATTAGTGGAACCTTGTATCAGTTTCCTTGAAGGATTGCCAATAATTATCTGTTTAATCAACAAAAGGGTGCCCTTTTGCTCATTGCAGGGCACTGGCACTGTGTTTCTTGTTGCCTGTTATTTGTCTGCTGACAGAGTTTCATTATATATGATAATCCTACAAAGAGTACTCATAAATAAGGAAATATGCATCAATTAGTGAAGTTCTTCCTTCTGCAGAATGTCAAATTAGTGTGACACTGTCCTCCAAAGGGAAATGGAATTAATCTTGGTGGCTGGGGATCATCAGAAGAAGCTGGGTTTATACATTTTTACAAAAGGTGTGCAAGAGTCAAGCCAAGAAATAGGAACCAAGTCTGCTTAAAAAAAACCTTTCTCTTTAGAGTTTTGTAGCTGTTTCACTTACACTTTTTACCCTCTAATGCTGTTTTGTGAGAATGAAATATTAAATCCATGAAAATGGAAACATTTTGCTGACCACTTGTATTTCCCCCCACCCAAGATTGCCTGGGCTCTGAATAAAGGAATAAAGCCAGACTACAAGCAGTATTGGGATGTGGAACTGGGTGTGACTTACATACCATGGGACAAAGTCAAACCTGAAGATCTGGAAAGTTTCTGTGAAGGAGGAATGCTGGACAATGAGACCCTTAGTCCAGGTACAATGTTACTGCATGTTTTGTTTTGAACCTTTATTTCAGGGTTTGGCTCTTCTGTCCAGTTTGCCCAATTAGCTGGTGATTATGTGCTCTAATTGTAGCACCTCTTCGTGTTGAACATACAAAAATCAGCTGTGTATTTTAAACAAAAATGTAATGAATTGTGAGTATAATGTCAGTGTGTTCCAGTCCTCTCAGTGCTTTTCTCTTTCCCAAAGTGCCCCCTCACTGATCCCTCTTTGTGCTTAGCTGGCTTTTCCCAGGAAGTTCTGACAGACAATGGGGGCTGTTTCTTCCATAAATTAGGTTTAAAGCTATATTTGACATTTTTGTTCTTTTGCTGCAATTCTTTAGAGTTGTATTCTCCTTTTCCTTGTTTGAGACTTGAAGATGTTGGGTTTTTTAGAAATGAGTTCTCAAATTAGTGGCAAAGCTGCTGCCTTCTTGCCTGAGAGCAATAGAATGAACTGGTTGAAAGCTTATCTCAAAGAGCCTTACAGTTTTTGTCACTGTAATGTAACAGAATCCTAGGTGTGTATGAACACTGTCAGTGCAAGGAATTGTTAAATGACTGCTGAAAGGAACAAGTTTATTTGCTGTGTTTAAATGAATTTGGAATTTTTATTGTCAGAAATAGTATAAATGCTTCTTAGCTCTGTGCTGCTTATTACCTGAGTATTTTCAATTAGGCCATTTTTGTAAACATGACTAAGCATGTTTCACGTGGCACTGCTTGTCTGACCTGTGTCTTTTGGGATTTTGTTTTGGACAGAGTGGAAGGGAATTCCTAAGAAGTCTGAAAATGAAGTGGCTCAGAATGGAGGCGCAGAAGCTGCACACAATGAACCAGTGTCACCTATTCCCAAAGCTTTACCTGTTCCAATTCCTGTTCCCATGCCTGCACCAATAACAGTACCTCCTCCACAGGTGAGAGTTGTTCCACAGAAACCATCAAAAACTCACTTTAAATAATAATTCAGGGAGGGAGGGGATGCCATGAATGGGAACTCTGTTCTCTCAGTCACAGAGAAATTACTGCAGTAGAATCTTTGTTATAGAAGGGCTGAATTGCATCTTCAGGTTTTGTGATTGGCTTTTTTTGTTGTTGTTTGTTTTATTAATTATTGTTCCTCTAAAAGCTTTTCTTATTGGCAGATACTCCACTACTTTTATATCAGTAGTTTCTTGTCAGTGTTAAAATAGTAGAATGCCTTAAATCGGAGCTAATTTAAATTCAGAGTTTGATATAAAGCAGAAATAAAGGAAAAGGAAACACCAGTCACTCTGTTGTGCAAACTCAGGTAGTGAGAAAGAGACAAGCAGAGGTTTTTAGTTGCTCTGAAGTTGTGAGCATTCCAGTGGATCCTGTCTGGAAATCCATCATGCTGGGTGCAGATGAATCCCAGGCACTGTGTGAGGGGAATGTGCAGGTGAGTTACCAACATGCATTAGCACAGAGGAAAATTCTTCTCTAATTACAGAGGCAGACAGGGCTGATGTTGGTATTTTTAGTGATGGGAGTTCTGGAGAGCTCCTGCATCTTCTGTGCAAGTGCCCCCTTGTTGCAGAGGATTTGAGGTCGCTGAGATGTCCTGGTGGAGCTGGACAAGGACAGAGATCCCCAGCAGGACACAGAGGCATTGGGGCACTCTTGGGGTAACCCATCTTTCCCTTTCCTTTTCCCAGGTTCCCCCCCATCCATCAGGGCCTCCCGTGGTTGGTGCACTCCAGCCCCCAGCTTTCACAGCACCTTTAGGAATTCCCCCTCCTGGATTTGCCCCCGGGGTGCCACCGCCGCCGCCGCCTCCGTTCCTCCGGCCGGGCTTCAACCCGCTGCATTTACCTCCAGGTTTGTGGGGTGGGCCAGCCCGGGCCCTGCTGGGCCAGAGCTGCACTGGGCTGTGCCAGGGGGCACTCAGGGCTCTCTCTGCTGTGCTTCTTGTAGGATTCCTTCCTCCCGGGCCACCACCTCCCATAACTCCTCCGGTCT
This sequence comes from Geospiza fortis, assembly GCF_000277835.1. Lineage (NCBI taxonomy): Eukaryota > Metazoa > Chordata > Aves > Passeriformes > Thraupidae > Geospiza > Geospiza fortis. The sequence goes on from NW_005054530.1 coordinate 693,056, forward strand.
CTGTCCCGCACACTCCGGCAGTGAACATCCCAAACTGTAAGTGCTGGGCCCTGGGGAAGGCAGGGAGCCTGCAGGAATTGCTGCCTGGTGCTCAGCGTGTCCTTGCCTTGTTCCTCAGCTACAGCCACTGGTGGGAATGAGGACACTACAAAGGAGTCGTCTGTAGGAAATCCCATCCCAACAGTAGTTTCTGGAGGCAGAGGGAATGCTGAAAGTACTGACACTTCCAAAATCTATGGCACTGTTCCACCTCCTGTAGCACCTACCAACGTCCCTGCTCCCGTCACCCAGGCTGTTCCACTCCTTGGTAAGTGCCCTCCTGGGTAAGTTCTGCACCTCATTGTTCCCTACTTTTTAAATACCATTTTGGTTTGGCTACTGACTCACAGTCCATGGGAAAGGGAAGCACATTCTTCTCAACTTGTTGAAATTTCTGTCCTCTTGTTGGCTATGAAATCAATTTGAAAGGCTTAGTTTTGCCCAGAAGAAACAGTCAATATTTTTTACTACTGAGGAAGAAAGCCATGATGTGTAAGTTACAAATTCAGATGCTGTCCACTTTTAACAAGTGAAGGTTTATACAGTCTAGACAATGAACTTACAGCAACACATCTGTATGACATAGGAACCAGGTTTTAGACTCAACTATTAGATATACAAAATTAACATGCAGGGAAACTATTTTTAGTGTATTTTTGAAATCTCTGAGGATGGGGTGCATTCTTGTTGTGTATGGACTAAATTATTGTAACAGAACAGAAAACCAAAAGCTTTTATGCAGCCCTGCAGTAGGACAGATTTTGAAACCTTTGTAAGAAGATATTATTTAAATATTACCAAATGTTTTTCTGACTAGCAAACCCAGGGTAATGGGGCTATGTTGCATAAATTACTTGTCCTAATATGATACAAACTTGGTCAGGTTTTGAAAGGGAGTGTGAGCTGTTACATACCTCTGCTAAATGTTTATTTTATGATGGTTTTGGATGGGCCAGTGTCAAGAATTTACTCAAGAGACTTGTTATGTGCAAATTTTAGTGAGATTACTGCATTTATGGGATTTTAGGTCTCTACATGAGAGCCTAGGAAATGAATGAAAAAGCTAATTTTGTGTTAGTGGGTTTCTGCCCAGAATTTTCAGTGATCACTGAAGAAAATCAGAGATTTGTCTCCCAGAACTCACTGCTCTATTGGATGTGAGGGCTAAATTTTCCATCCATGACTAATGATTTATGAATCTTTCATGTTGAAAACTTGACAGAAGACCTTTTCAAAACAGAGAACAGCTTCAGAAACTCTGTGGTGACACCATGGAGTCAGGGAATTTTGTTAGGAATTTCAGAAATTCACACCTTCCTGCCAAATGACACTTTCTGTAAAGGTAGCACAGAGTTTTGGAGTTTCACTATCTTTGACAACATAACCTGCACTTCATATTCCTGGACTTGGGAATGTATGAGGCTCTGAAAGATTCTGTAGCAAACTCCTGCAAAAACCCACCAGACTGACAACATGGTCTCCCTCTCAAGAATTCCCTGGCAGTATTTAGTGCTTTAGCTGTAGGATGCCACATTCCCCAGTGGAGAACATGCAGAATGTTGGAGAGCAGCAGCTTCAGAGCAGAGTGAAGCCCTGCTGCTGTTGTGCTGCATCCAGGAGCTTTTGGCTTGTTCCATGTGCTTCCATGAGGTGTGTGTGCTGGGACAGACAGACACCACAGAGCTCCACATGCTGGGAGGTGATTCAAGGGGCTGGGTTCCAGTTACTGGAACCACTTAGTGAGCAGAGTTTGTGTAAGAGTTAATCAGCTGTGTCAGCACTGCTGACATGGGAGTTGTCCCAAGGCAATGTAGGCTTTGTCCAGCTGGGGGAGATGATCAGGTCTGGATCACAGTGACATGGAAATCTGGCTTCATCCCTAATTTATCAAAGCAGTAAGGATGGCTCCTGTGTGCTCCCTGGACAGAAGATCCTTCAGGCCAGCCTGAGCACTTTGGGCTGTGTTGTAGGAGTCAGGTGAGGAAACTTGGGACGCTTTGGTGTGTGATGGTTGCTCCTCCAAAACCAGTAAAATCTGTTGTGAAGGCAAGGTGTGGTTTTGCACATTGGGACAGAGGAGCAGGTGTCAGGTGTGAGGGAACTGGCTGCAGCAGGACAAGCTGGGTCAGGAAATCACCTCAGGGTTTCTCTCAGAGCTCAGGGAGTTCATACCCAGCTCAGGAAACTGCTTGAATGTCAGGTACTTCCTAAACCAAAAGAGGACTTTAACTTACCCCAGATCTGATGTGTGTGTCTGTAGCATGAATTTCCCTGAGCATTTTCAGTAATCTGGGATGTGTTTCTGGACAGCTCTTTAGGTTTTTAGTTGGTGCCTGATTTGTCAGGAGAGTGAGGCAACTCCAGTAGTTCTACAGTTGCCAGTTGCTGTAGCCTCAGCACTGAAGGGGGGTTGATATTTAAAATAAATTTAAAATAAAAAGTGTGCAGCTCTCCAGCCAGTGCAGTTCAGAATGAAGGAGTTCCAGGTACAATTACGTTGCTTCATGCTGCAGTTTGTGTAGAAATAAGGTTGAGAAATTTAATGACTTATTAAATGTGAAACTTCCCTCCCTCATCTCATGTTCATGCTCTTGTAACCCACATCTGCTCTGCTGCTTCTAAGCAGAAGCACAGGCTTAACTTCAGCTCTTTACTTCTCAGTTATTCTATTCTGCCTTGTTTTAATCTTCTGAGGAAGATTAGAAGATGTTTTTACCAACAAGAATATCCCCAAATCTCAGAATTCCTGGGAGACATCATTAGCTATGAGTCTGTTGTGTCAGATCTGCAGTTCTGTCACAGGAGGAGTTTGAACTGGGTGGTTACAGACCTGGTTATTGACCAGGAGGGGAGAAGGCTCTGCATTTCAGAGAAAGGGAAAAATGGAGAAAAAAATCCTGTTGGTACTGGACCATTTCTCTCCAAGAGTGGGAGCTGTGTCTGACTGTCACATGAGTCTTCTCACTGGCAAAATCCAACTTCCTTCCAATATGAATGTAAAGAGCACTCAGATGAAAAGGTTTCTGTAAGAGACATCCCTAAAAGTCGGTGTTGTGTGGTGAGAGGGCAGCACAGCAGGCTCAGCTCTGTCTGGGGACAGGTGCCAAAGCTGGACAAGGGAGGGATGAACACCATGGCAGCGGAAGGGGAGCTGCTCCTGTGGCTGCACCCAAGTGCAGTTTTCACTGCTGACATCACTAATTCCAGCATCAATTCCCACAGTGTTTCATCCTGGTTTTAGCCAGGCAGGGGCTGTGTTCCTAGGGCAGGAGGTGCTGCTGAGCAGGAGAGATGGGAGCTGTGTGAGGGCTCTGGGAACACTGGACAGTGTTCCTGGTTCAGACTGAGGAGGCACCTGCCCCTGGGTGGTGGGAAGGGCTCAGCTGGAGCTCAGATTATTCTCAGAATCCTTCTTTCTGGCTCCTTGTGTTGGTGTCCAGGAGCTGTGGGCTGAGCTTTTTCTGGCAATATTTTTGAAGAGGGAGTTTTTTCCCTCCTATGAAGAGCGTAGGAATAAAACTGGAAAACAGTTGGTGCTGGATACGTGCTATAAAGGATGAAACACTATTATAAAAAAAAGAAGCCAGGAATGACCTGTTGCATTTCCTTTTCGTTTACATTGCAAGGTTTATTCTAATGTTGCATTTCCTTTTCGTTTACATTGCAAGGTTTATTCTACTATGAATCTTTGTTGTGTCCCTTTTCTGTGGAATGGTAAAGAGAGCTGTGCTCCTGCTGTATTCCAGCTTCCTCTCTGCTGGTTTCTGGTTCTGTGCAGCTGTGGGGTGTTCAGCTGCTGTTTGTGGCAGAGAGAAATGTTTTAATCCCACTAGAGGGGGTGAGGTGTCTTCACCTGGAAGCACAGCACCAGGAAGGGGCTTTGGCTGCAGTCGGCTGGGGAAGCAGGAGGCTGAGCTGGGGCTCAGGGGGAGCTGGTCCTGCACAAGGCAAAGGCTCTCCCTAAGGGAAGCCTTTGGGATCAGGGGGAGCTGTTTCTGCACAAGGCAAAGGTTCTCCCCAGGGAAGCCTTTGGGATCAGGGTTTAGCTGCTGCCCTGGGCACAGTCCTTGCTGCCAGCAGCGCACAGCAGGTGCAGAGCCCAGGAAGCTCCGCTCCAGGTTCTGGGGTGCTCCTTTCCCGGGATAACCGCAGGTTATTGGGTTTGAGGCTGGGGAACCTAAGGGAAGCCTCTGGGATCAGGGGGAGCTGTTCCTGCATGAGGCAAAGGTTCTCCCCAGGGAAGCCTTTGGGATCAGGGTTTAGCTGCTGCCCTGGGCACAGTCCTTGCTGCCAGCAGCGCACAGCAGGTGCAGAGCCCAGGAAGCTCCGCTCCAGGTTCTGGGGTGCTCCTTTCCCGGGATAACCGCAGGTTATTGGGTTTGAGGCTGGGGAAGCGCTCCGCGTCCCTCGTGCCGGCTCTGACTGTCCCTTGTGTTCCTTGCAGGCACCCAGGGCGTGGCGCCGCCGCCGCCCGCGCCCGTGGTGGGGCTGCAGACTCCGTCCACGGGGCTGCTG
>NW_005054530.1:698212-703435 GCF_000277835.1 Geospiza fortis
GCGGCCGGCCCGGATTGCCGAGCTTTGGTTGTACAGTGCTGTAAATCCGCTTCCGCCCCTGCGCCCCCGAGGCGGGGCACTGTGAGCAATTTGATTGCTTCCCTTCTATTTAAAATAGCCACAACATAACATAAAATACTGAAGAGATGATTAAAATATTACCCATTTTTGCTGTAACTTTTTTAAAGTTTTGACTTTAAAAAGTTTACGAATCAGAAGTAGAAGTGCTTTCTATTTTTTTTTTAATTTAAGAAAAGGTAACGGTGAAAGCTCCTCAAAACAATAGGGATGTGTTTTTAATAAACTCTATTTTCGTAACAAACTTTTAACGTGTGCTATTCTTCCTACGCTGCACTGAAGTGGAAAAGGAGTGTTCAGCAGCCTAAAGTTGGAACTGTTAATGCTGTACTGGAGTCTAAATTAGACTGGTTTGGTTCTGTTTGTTAAAGGAAATCCATCTGTTTGTGTAGCGATTCACAGAAGCGAATTTTTATTTGTAACAGTCCTCTGGAGTTTTAGATTGCTGCATTTTAATGAGCTACTTGAGCACCCCGGGTAAAAGTTAGTTTTAAGATGTTAATTGCCGAGTTAACTGTTTTAGTGTTTGCAATGCAATCCATTCTTTGCTTTGTTTTTTTTTTTTTTTCCCTCCCTCCCTTCAATTGGTTCTGTGGTTCCTGTTGCTCTTAATTTGCCTTTTTTAAGAAGTGACCCCTTCAGGCACCGACCATCTGCTCTGAGGTTACAGAGTGTGTGCCAGGCTGGACAGTGCAGCTCTGCAGCTTTTGTACTTGTTGGGAGCGAGACCTCGGAGGCACCAGAATTCCAGCCTGGCTCTCCAGGCGGGGCTGGGACAAGGACTGGGCCCTTCCTCCATGGACACGGGGCTGCTCCTCCTCACCCTGCCAGAGGTAGGTTGTGTCCCCCTGGGCTGGGGACAGAGGGTGTTCCTGGTGTTGCTGGGTGTTGTGGCACCTCCTCTCCAGAGCCCTTCCATGTCCTGGCAGCTGTGCCAAGGGCAGGTGCAGTTTCTCTGTGGCTGATCCCTGGGGTAGGGATGCTTTGGGAAGTTCTGCCCACCCCACGTGGCTCAGAGCTCCCATAATGCCAGCAGCACCAGTGTATGAATCCTGTGCATATTCAGTGTTTGTTTTCTCCTTGCTATAGGTGTGTTCTGCCTTGAAAGCTGGGGATTTTGCCCCAAGGGAAGGGCAGCTGCTTCCTTACATCAGTCCTTTTTTACAGCTGCCCTGCTGTAAAAAAGGGCAGAGGGAATTGTCTCTGGGGGAGGGAGAGGGTGGGAGAGCCACTGTGGAGCTCTGGTCTGGGGAGAGGACATCTATTTTTATGTTCTTGCAATAGCAGAATAAAGAGAGAAAGAACCTGTTTACAGATTGTAGTGACCTCAACTTCCATGTGTTAAAACTCGTGTCCTCACTGGTTGTTTCCTGCTGGGCCCACGGGACATTCCCTTGTCCCACAAATGGAGGTTTGAGCCTTGGAAAAAGCTGCCCCAGCTCTGTAAGGAGGGAAGGTTTGTTTCACTGAGAACACCTCCTTAGAGAGCTGGAGACAGTGGGAGACAAGGCTGCTCTGTTCATGCAAATCCCACCCCTGTTCTCTGCCTCAGTAGGGATCTGAAAGCAGAGCCTGGAAAACTGTGGAACAGCTCTTTAACACCTTCTGCAGCAGTGCCTGTGCATAACCCTCACAGCAGCAGCAGCAACCCTCTGGAGGAGGCACAGGGAGGTGAAGACTCACAGTGCTCTGGCAGCAACAGGGAATGTAAGTTCAAAGTATTCTTACAGTATTCCTGCTCTCCTACCCAGTTCCCTTAGTCCTGTGCCTCAGTGGAGTGGGGTTACCTACAACTACAGCCTGCTCCTTCCATGAATATCCTGAAGGGCAGAAGAAAGGAACACTGATACAAGTCCTCGTTAAAATGACTCATTTTCTCTATGAAGAGAGAGCCTGAAATCTGTTTCAGAAGGACACACCAGAACAGGATGGAGGCTGGCACTGGCACACAGCGGGCACTCCTGGGATTCTGCCTGGAACCTCTTGCTGGATGGAATTTAACCATGCACCTGCTGAAGCCCAGGCCCCCTTTCCCAGCAGGAGCAGGTTTGGGCCTTTGGGTTTTTTTATCCTGTTCACAGACAGCCAGACCCAGGTGTATCTGCCCAGAACATTTATTACACAAGTTTGAAGCCTACAAATGCTGCCCCTGCCCCAGGAGGAAGCCCTGACACACCCAGGGGCTGCTGCTCTTTGCCAGAGCTCATCCAGGGGCTGGGACAGGAGCACGACTCACATCTTCCCTCACAGCAGGGACGTGACACGGAATGGTGGCAGCAGGAGGTGAGCAGAGACCACAGAGCCATTCCATCAGGGACACTTTAATTGAATGTACATCATACAAAACTCGGTCAGTCTCCAGCGTGTGAGTGCTGCTCGGGATGCAGAGGAGCAGGAGATTAGTGACACATCTGGAAGGTGCAGGAGGAGGGGCAGGAGCAGCAGGAGGAGCACTGCAGGCAGCACACTTAGCACTTGGCAATCCCAATCACTCCGCAGGCCAGGCGGGGCCCCGCGTTCCCAGTCAGCAGGCTCTCGTCATTGCCCCCTTGGCCCAGGTCATCGCGCTTCTCGTGCACCTGCAGCGCAATTGAAGGGACCTTAATTAATCCAGTCATCGCTGCTCCTGGCAGCAGCAGCGCCTCCAGACCAGCTACACACTGCCAAACTCATCTCCGTGCTGAAAACTTCCCAAGGGCGATTCAGGCACCCACAGCAGGAAGAGCAGAGCCTGGACATCTGCAGGAGGCTGGCAGGGCAGTGCCACAGCAAGGCACAGAGGGATGGAGGGATGGCTGGCTGGCTGTGAATGGCCTGTCCCTGCTCTGGGGGTCCCCACTCACCACCATGGTGCGGCCGATGATGCAGTGTGGTCCCGAGAGGGAAATGACGGAATCCTGGATGCACACCTCGGCCACGCCTCCCTTGGCAGTCACATTGCCCAGGTCTCCCACGTGCCTGCACAAACACACAGCAAGCTCACCAAGTGGCCTGCACCCAAAGCTCTTCCAAGGCAAGGCTGGGAGTTTATGTTACAACACAACCAAGGCTCCCAAATCCAGTGGAACACCCTTTCCTGCAGACCTGGTGGAACACCACCACTGTTCTCAGAGTTTTTGCTGCCCAGGACAGCTCAGCTATTGCACAGGCTTTTGGTTTAAGGAGATTAGGAGAAGTGGTTTGTCAGGCAGCAGGTCAAAGGCAGTGCAGGAACTGCTCAGTCCCAGCCAGTGCCAGGGATGGTAATTCCAGTTTGGCATTGCCCCATCACTTGGCACTCTGCTCTCCCACACAGCTTCTATCAGAGCTGCATCTCTGCTAAGGCTTCCCTGGAGAGCTGAGCCTGGAGCAGTGCAATTGTCACAGGACTGCCGGACATGCTGCTGTGCTGTGTCCTGCACACCTGCCCCAAGCACAGCATTCCCTCCAAGTGCAGCTGATCCTGTTGTGTCAGGCTCCTCTGTCCAGATTCAGAACCTGGAATACTGACACATCCCTGACCAGCTCAGCCAGCCCAGGGCTGACCACCAGCCTTCTACAAAGATTCCTATTTTTAACCAAGTCCTACAGAACTGGGTTAATGACAGCTCCCCCGTGAGGAATATCCTTAAGCTTCCAGGAAGCGTCACTCCAGTTGTTTCTTACACTGATAAAAGCCAGATCCACTTCTTGCACCCTCCTAAGGAATCCCCCTGCACACAGCCAGTCCAGGAGCAGGATGTGCCAAGGCTGCAGGAGCCCCAGTGTCCCTGCAATCCCAACCTTTAGCCCCGAGCAGTGGCTGCCAGGGCCCCGGCACACGTTTCATGCTGTGTCATGCAGGAGCTGGCTCAGAACCAGCTCTGCCCGGCCTGTGGCTCAGGTGGGATTTACCAGCCACCGACGGGAGCATTCCAAGGGCCATCCCGATCCCTGTGCAAGGCCAGGCTGCCTGAGCCCTGCTCCCCAAACCCAGCAGGCACGGCCACACCACTTCCTCTGGCACCCACCCAAGGGAACTGCTGTGAGAGCTGCTCCCAGGGAAGAGCCAGGTCTCATCCCACTCAAATCCAGATAGGCAGCACAAGCATCAGGCTGTCCCCTCCACCCAAGCCATGACAAATCCAGAAAATGTCCCCAGGAGAGTATTTCACATCACACTCTCAGAGAAACAAACTGCTGGAGTTACTAAAGAGCGGCTAAGTGACCTCGGGAAGCCTGCAGGAATTCCCAGGGATTTTCTGGCAGTGCCCATGCCCTGGACTCACCTCTCAGCATCGCTGGGACCCCCGTGCTTCTTCTTCTCCGGGTTGAAGTGGGGGCCAGCACTGGTGCACCCTGGAACACAGCAGAGCGTCAGAGCAGGATCCCAGGATAAAGCTGCTGCTCCCACAGCCCTCCCAGCCACAGCAAACGGCTCCTCTCCCGTGCCATGCCCTGCTAATCCCCTGCAGATAAATCACCTGCCACAGCCTTACAAGTGCCAGGCTCAGCCAGGAGCTTTCTTATTTCATAACGCTGAGTTATCCAAGCGCTCAGGTGAGTGCTTGGTATGGCAGCTCTTGACCACCAGCCTCAACACGCTCAGCTCAGAGTATTTATTATCCAGGAAGCAGTTCCTCGGCAGTGGTCACGATTTCCTCGCACAGATTTACAGCCCTGAGAGCCAAGCTGCTGCTGCCCCACCACGAGCAGCTCTGCAGGGCCGAGCAGCCCTGTGCAGGGACACCTTACCATTGGTGTTGTCCCCGAACTCATGGACGTGGAAGCCGTGCTCTCCATCGGCCAGTCCAGTGATTTTCCCAGTCACTTTCACCGGTCCAGTACCCTTCAAAGGAGAGCGTTTATCAGCACAAGGACTTTGCCATTTCACGGCTCCGTGTCAAACCAAGGTGACAGAAAGGCCCCGCCACGAGCCCAAGGCAGCGCTGTCCGGAATATCTGCGTTCGTTTAACGCCCTCGAACGCGTTCCTTCCCGTTTTATCGACACGGGCAAGGAGTGCCTGTTTTCTGACGGGGCCTTCCAGAAAGATCCCGCACTTTCACAGAGTGACCCCGCGGCCGCGCTCCCTGGCCGGCCGCAAGGGACGGCGCAGCTCCGGAGGGCCGCGGCCATTTGGAACCGCAGCGCCCTGGGGCTGAGCCCGCCCCGCTCCCCCCGCCCC
>NW_005054530.1:703844-711979 GCF_000277835.1 Geospiza fortis
CGCCGTGCCGGGCCGTGCGGACGAGCAGCGCGGTGTCCCCGCTCCGGCCGCAGCTGAGCCGCGCCGCGGGCGGATGCTCCGCTCCCGTCCCGGACTGGAATGCGGCTGTGAGGCTGCCCCCGAGCAGCTCTGCTGTCACTAGAGCTGCTCTGCCCCAAGGGAACCTAAATCAGAATCACACAAAGACTGGAGAGTCCCTGGGGCTTGAGAAAATCACGGCAAGGTTTGGGTTGGAGGGACCTTGAGGCTCATCCAGATTCACCCATTCCATGGGCAGGGACACCTCCCACTGTCCCAGGATGCTCCAGGCCTGGGACACTGCCAGGGATCCAGGGCAGCCACAGCTCCTCTGGGAACCTGTGCCAGGGTCTGCCCACCCTCACAGGGATCAATTCCTTCCCAATATCCAGTTTAAACCCACCCTGTGTCACTTTGAAGCCATTGCCCCTCTGGGCTCTCTCCAGCAGCTCCAGGTGCTGCTGCTGTGTCCCCCCCCAGCTCTGCAGGTGGGGTCTCACATGGGTACAGGAACAGAATCCCCCCTTCCTGCTGCCCACAGGGTTCTTATTAATTTCTGTAAAACCCAAGTAGTTTTAAGTGACTTTTTTGGGGCCTGATCAGGCCAGGGAAGGATGCAGAGAGGTTGTGGTTGTTTCACACCTCACACTCACAACAAAGACCTGAGTCACCTGAGGCTCAGGTGACATTACTGCAGCAGAGATTTGTTTGCTGGAGAGCACCAAACCAGGTGAAAAAAACTTGATCCACATAAATACCTGGAAGCTGTTTGTCTGAGAGAGAGACACACTGGGATTTGTAGCTTAACCCTGCGAAGATGCTGGGAAGAGAGCCAGCCAGAGCTTCCTATCTAGGAAGGGAGATAAACTCCTGGGAGTTTATCAGTCCTGCGGGGTTTGTCAGCCCTGCTGTGCCTGGAGAGGAGTCACTCGTGAGGAAACGGGGACAGCAGCAGCACCCTGAGCCTGCTCCAGCAGGAGGAGAGCTTCCAGTGCCCTCCAGGTGGCCCTTGCTTGATTTAAAGAGGCTTCTAAACTTTTAAAAAATGCTAATGTCTCGTTTTGCTTCCCTGCAGGGCTTTCTCTTACTTTGAGTGTGCTCTCCAAACCTGGCCCGATGTTTTCTTCAGGTTTTTTGTTTCCTCCCTGCAGGGGAGTTCCAAGATGTGCCCTTCTCCGTGCTCCCACACAAATGTGGCACAAACAGATGGACGAGAGCCAGATGTGTCAGGTTTCTTCAGAGGTGAAGTGAAATAACCAGAGGTAATTTCAGAGACTGTTAGTAATCCTGGGCTGCCCCAGTTGGGCAGGTTTGGTTTTGTCCCACATACTTCTTTCTAACTTCTTTATTTTCTTAAATCTTGCCATTAGGTGAGAAAATCCACCCCACCCCCCCAGTGCAGCTGATTTTCACAGCACAAAAAATCATCATTTGACTCTGCTACACCAAAAGGTGACGTGATTACTTTGTTATTTGCAGTATCAGAGTCAGAGCCCAGAGGAGAGAAGAGAACGAGAAGAAAGAGAAGAGAGAAGAGAAAACATGTTGGTGCCCTCCTAATCTGGCAATTCAAAAGCAGTTTGGACATCTTGATTCTCCCCCAATCTGCCAATTTAAAGGCAGTTTGGGTATCTTGGTTCTCTCCCAAGCTTTTTTAGTTTCAAGGATGAAATAACTGCTGCGTGATGCAGGTTAACAGCAACCTAAGCAACGCAGAGAAAAGTTAATAAACTTCTCAGCAAAATGTGACAAAGTAGCAAAAAATCCCAACCCTTAGGTCCTGTAAAAAGCTGGCCTCGAGCAAAGATAAAGCCCTTGAGGGAGCAATTTCACAGTGAGATTTTATATGAGTAAAAAAATGAGGGAATTTTCAGAGTTGCATTTCCTGTGGCAACCGTGCGCGTGGTGCACATAAATCCTGTTTCCTGCTTGTGGTGATTCTGTGGGAAAAGCGCCGAGCTGGAATGTCCATCTCACTGTGTCCTGAGCGAGAGCTGTGTGCCAGCAACAGTTCCCCCTGCATTAGAGGGTAACAAAAAAGCCACCCCTGCCTCCGGGGGATGCTGGCAGAGGGCACTCCCTGACTCGGTGCTGCTGGAATTGCGAGGTGAAAATGAACAAAAGAAAAAGGAAAGTATCATTTCCGTGCTGTGGAAAGGATTCTCTCCCTACAAACCGGTGGAAAACGCCCTGTTGGAAGGATGGGAGGTGCTGCTGCTGTCCAGGGGGCTGGTGATGAAAGCAGAGTCAGCAGGAGAGCCTTTGTGTGGAGCAGGCAAGATTAAAAGCACATTCACTCGGCTCAGCCGAGCTTATCTTTGTGCCGCTCACCCTCTGCTGCCCGCCGAGCTGGGCGAACCTGAAACATGAGCCTCGGAGGAGGGGTTGTGTAAATGTTGGTTGAGAACTTTGTCCTCGCTGTGGGGTGAGAGCTGCACCTCTCTGCCAAGGTCTGCCCGCCGAGGGATTTAATTGTATGTAATATTGCTGCTGCTTTTGCCAGCTCGCAGTCGCCAAGAGCTTCAAGGATTCCACACAGCAGCAAAGCCTGGAAATCCTTCCCCTGTGGAAACAGCCTGGCAGGCTGGAACTGGGGCCACAGAGCCAGGAAAGCAGGATGGAGGGAAACAGGGATCCTGGAGCTACTGCTGTGGCACAGAGGGATGAGCGCAGTCAAACTGGAACTTAGCTGGAGTTTGAAATGGTTTTTAAGCTAGAGCATGGAAATATCCCTTCTGAACCTGGCCAAAGACAGAATGCTGTCCAGAAAGCACATCTGAAAAATGTTATTTCTTTTTTCTTATTTTTTTTTTGAATGAGAGTCTCTCAAAATGTTTACACACTCAGGAATGTTATTTTAGCTACTGAAAGGCACCTGAAGGAATGCAACCAAAACACTCCGTGTCTGTGTATAAACATAGAGATATATTTATGGGATGTGTTATTTCAAAATATCAATTTGGATAAATACCAACAAAATCCAAAGAAACCCCATACTTTGCCATGCTTTATGACTGGATAAGGATTTCATTCACAGTGATGAGAAAGAACAGCTTGGTGTTAGATTCGATTGCCAGGTTTTTATTTGTGAAAGGTCTTAACAGTGGTAACTAAACTGAACAGAAAACTTGGCAAATCCCAGCCCAGGTGGGTGTGTGCCAGAGGGAAGATCCAGGGGGCTCATTTTGGATTTATTTCAGACACAAACTGCCCTGCACTCTCATTTTTGCCACAGTTCAGTGGTGCAGCAGGTGTCAGGGCACCCGAGGGTGAGGTGCCTTGGGTTTAACTCAGCCCTGTTGGGTAGTCCTTGAGATGCAAAGTACAAAACCACAGGGAAAATGGTAATTATTGCGCAATTAGAAAATAAACGCTACCACAGGGTGAACTGCCCTGCTTCTGCAGGAAAGCAGGAAGGACAAGCAGGTGTCCAGAATAACAAAGATGTGGTTTCATTTGGAGTTTTAAACACGTGGTTTGTTCTCTGGGAGCTCTGGATGTTGGGAAGCACAATGAAACAAGGCTTCGAGGTGCTGCTTTACTACAAGCAATTATTAAATGGGAATGCAGCTGGGAAATGCACCAGCCACCCATTTCCATACAGCTTCCACTGCACTGTGGAGCGTTTATTCATTAATATTGATGTGCCCTGCTTCTGTGTGGAAGTTTTCCTGCAGGCTGCAGCAGTGCCAAGGGGCCGAAGGGCTGCAGCCTGCAGACTTTGCACCCAGGGCAGGCACCATCCCTGCAGCTTGTGGGGCTGGAACACCTCCCCAAAATGTGCTCACAGCACCTCTGTGTGCCTGCTCTGGAAGGGGCTGTGCCATCTCCAGAAGCTGAACCACATGCAGGCCTGGCAGTCTGGGGCATCCAGGAGGGCACGTGGGACCCGTGGGACAGTTTAAGGCTGCTGGCAGTCCCTGGCTGGCAGAGCCCAGCTCAGCTGTGCCAGGCACCTCTCCAGAGCCAAGGGCTCCTCCCTGCAGCCTCCTGGCACCTTTCCTCCCCTCCTGCCCCTGGCTGCGCCCCCGGCAAGGGGTTTTGGGGAGCCACAAGCTCCCCCCATGGCATGCACGTTTCTGGGTGCTGCTTCAGCCGCGGAGCTCTGATTTGTACAGAAAACAGAGGCAGGAAAGGAAAAACCTGCTCAACACAAGCTAGAACCAACTCGTTGCTCCTTACATTTTTTTCAGGTTCAGCGCGGGCTCTGATGGGGACAGAAGTGGCAGTGTGAATGAACAATTTGGGGCTGTTTGCTGCAGGCAGTTCGGGGTTTTTAGCGCTGGCAATTGTCAGGGAACGCCACTGGACGGCAGCCGTGCTCCACGAACATTTCTGGGTGCTGCTTCAGCCGCGGAGCTCTAAGTTAGTACAGACGACAAAGGTAAGAAAGGAAAAACCTGCTCAACACAAACTAGAACCAACTTGTTGTTGCTTCTTTACATTTTTTTTTCAGGTTCAGCGCGGGCTCTGATGGGGACAGAAGTGGCAGTGTGAATGGCTGAAGGGTTTGGGGCTGTTTGCTGCGGGCGGTTTGGGGTTTTTTGGCACTGGCAATTGTCAGGGAGAGCCACTGGATGGCACCCGTGCTCCACGTTTGGGGGATAGGCTCAGTGCTGCTCCTTGGCAAAATACTGTCAAATTTGGAGTAGCAAAAACTACAAAAAAACCCCCACACAAACACCCCCCCCCCAAAAAAAAACAACAAAAAAACTTTTATGAGTGAGGGGTCTGAGGAAGCAAAGGGAAGGAATGATGTAGGCTGATCAGCTCCACAGAAAAGTTCATTTCCATCTAGCTTTGTGAATTGGGTACCTTGATGCATCTTGGACTGTGTGACAACATAAACTGTGGAAAGAAAGGGAAGGGGAAGGGGAAGGGGAAGGGGAAGGGGAAAGGGAAAGGAAAGGAAAGGAAAGGGAAAAGGGAAAAGGGAAAAGACCTCCTTCCATGTCCCACAGGAACTGTGGAGGATAGCTCATCGTTTTGTGGAGGAGACAATGTGCCTTGAAAACAACTAGTCTGGAAAAAGATGCAAAAGCTTTCACATGGCTAGAAATGATTGCTCTAATTCCTCTGGGGACACAGAGCAGATCTTTACATGGCATCTTGCATGGACTGGGATAAAAACAAGGGCCATAAGGACAGAAAAACCCCTCCCATGAACGTGAAACCAATCTGTCTGGGCAAAAAGGATTTGGAAGTGAGTGGCACCACGGGTAGCAGGAGTACCAGCAGCCCAGGTCTGCCCTGTTGGTTTAATGAGTTCATTTGGAGGCAAGGCAGTGAGCCCATTGCTCACAGGCCCTGCAGAAGCAATGCTGCAGAGTGAGGCTCAGAAATCCAGATCAATGGAGGGGCAGCTCACTGCCCTGCCTCCCGCTCCTCCCTGCAATTCCTGCCTTCCTTCCCCCCTCCACACGGACACCCACGTGGGAGAGGGGGCTCTCTGACACCTCTGGTGCTGGTTGTGCTCTCCCCTCTGCTCTCCCAAAGCTGGGAATGCTTCCCAGTGCTTCCCTCACCGGGCAAGGCTGGCGTGGGACAGACCATGCTACAACCCGCTGTTAACTAAAAGGTCACTTGTGCGTGGCTTTGATATCCCGTTCTGGGATTCTCAGAAATCAGCACTGAAAGCCATTGAATCAGCTGGCAACAAAATCAGCTGGAGGGCAAGGCTGCTGCCTGCCTGTGCCGTGGGATGAGCAGCAGCACCCCTGGGAAAGCCCTGGCTCTGCCCTTACCCGGGAACTCTGATTTCACAGAGCCCTGCAGTGCTGAGAACACAGATTTCTTTCTCAAAAGAGAGGCTGGGCTGAGCAACAATCCATCAAATGCTTCTCCTCTTTTCCATAATCCTACAGGATGTGATCCCACTGCTGGCCTGACAGAAACAGCAGCTGAAAAACACCTGGGAAAGCGTTTTTGTGATTGCTGAAGCCTGGCAGAGCTTCTCCAAGGCACTGTGAGGGCTAATGGGCATTCTGCACTCAGGGGAGCACGCTCTCCTCACTAAAATTCAAACTAAGCAGGATTACTTATTTTCTGTGCATGGAGCTGGCAACCAACCTGAGTCACTTACATAAAATCCAATTCATTATTGCCTTGTTGTTCCTGTTTTCAAAGGCAAAAATAAGGCAACATTTTCAGGATTGTAGAGAACATCTTCAGTGAGCTACAGGGAAATCTGACAGAAAAGTAATTCAGGCCTAATTCAAACCAGTTTGGATGGCCTGGCTTGTACTGGTCACAGCCCACCAATATTTTTGAAAGAACAGTTTCCTCAGTTTACTTTTTTTAACCCTTTTCCCCACCTTCCCACTTGCAATGTCCCCCGTGGTTCCTGTCCCTCAGGAGCATCCTTTTGTGTGGAGGAGAAATTGCAAAGAGAGAAAAGGCATTATTTACATAATAACATGGACTGCAAAGAGAGAAAAGGCATTATTTACATAATAATGTGTATTGCAAAGAGGGAGAAGGCTTTATTTACAAAATTTAACGAGTGGAATGTCTGCAGTAGAGACAGAGCTTTGCTTCTGAGCTTTCCTCCTCCACACAGATTTATTCCCAGTTAAGTTTGACTGTGTTTGTTGAGTTACCAAATTGTTTCTTTCTGGCTGAGCTACTCCTGTGTGCCCCTGTCAGACACAGCTCTCTCTCTCATTCCTGAACTCAGGATTTCCCTAGGAAGTGTTTGACCCCTGCTGCATTCCCTGCACACCTGGAATCAAAGTCAGGTTTGTGTGTTTAATCTCGCTGATTAAATGCTCTGCCCGAAGTGCTTGGTGTGGCAATGCCACTTAAAACCTGCCATTAATTACTCAGTAGCTCGATGAAGAAAACTGACATTTCAAATGTGCACCTGATTTGCAAAGCAACACGTGATCAGGGATATCTGGGATTTTGTGTTTGGTTTTTAAGGGCAGAACAAATACACAGCACTAGAAAATAAACTTTATTAGATACACAAGGGGCTGGTTTGGATTTCCCCCACTCTGACTTCCAAAGGTGTCGGGGAGGTGCTCCCAGCTTTTTGTGCTGAAAGCCACTGTCAGTTCAGGCACAGCTCGTGTTTATTTATTAGTGCATTATAAAATGTGCAGCATTCCTCGTGCCCACTGTCCTCTGCTCACCTCCCCTGTGTCTGACACCACAGAAACACGTCCAGCCCCACATCTGAGCAGGTAATTTGTTTTTCTAACACCTGGGTATCACCCAGAGCTCGCTGGCTGCCCTCTGTTTCTGGGGTGACATCTCCTTGCCAGCTGATTAGGCTGGGAAGCGTACAAAGAGCAAACATCGTATTTAAGGGAATTTTGGCACATTTCACATTTTGGGATGGAGGCAGAGATGGGAAAGCTCAGCCCTGGTCCTGGGGGTTTTAAAGGGTCCAGGAGCCAGGGAGGAGAGGGTGCCTCAAGCAGTTCCCCACTGCATGGCCAGAAAAGATAGAGCTTTATCATTTCAGCTAATGGCTTTAATTAACTTTCAAATTAATTGTTTTAATTCATCATAACCAATATGTGTATTAATTATCATGTGTTATTCTTAGATTTATCTTAGCCAGCATGTAGCAAAGTTGTCATAAGCTGCTTTAGTGGGCAGGATGACTGAAACTTGAACTTTTTATAAACGAACTCTGATGTGCTCCAGTGACCAAAGCCCGGCAGAGGGAGATGGATTGGACGCCTGGAACGCAGAATTTACGGACCACAAGGACACTTAGCAGAAAGCAGAAGGTAAAGAAGATGCTAAAAAAAGACTCAGTAGATGTGTTGGAAAAGCCCTGCTGGAGGAAGCAGATAATAAGACGACTAAAAATGTGGACTAATTAGCATGACGTAAGCGACCAATAACCAGTAGGATAGAATACTAATTGATGAAAGAGACCTGTGTCAGTTACAAATGCCTTCATTCGATGAAACATACGAATAGGTGAACAAGTTCTGTACCCGTGTCTGCGCGAAGGCTGCAATTCCAGCCGCGCATCCCCTGGCCAACAATAAAGCAACGCGTGGCGCTCAGAAGACACTTGTGAGAAGCTTTTATTCCCCCTTGTGAGCAGGTTTTATTCACCCGGACGGTGCGGGAGGCAGCGGGGAGCGCCGCGGTGCTGC
>NW_005054530.1:712757-718005 GCF_000277835.1 Geospiza fortis
AGGGTTTGGGGATCCCGGGGATGCTCGCAGGCCGGGAGTCCAGGGAAGCGCTGCCCTGCAGGATTTGGGGGTCCCCAAGGATGCTCGCAGGCCGGGATCCCGGGAAGCGCTGCCCTGCAGGAGTTGGGGGTCCCGGGGATGCTCACAACCCCGGGGTCCCGGGAAGCGCTGCCCTGCAGGAGTTGGGGGTCCCGGGGATGCTCACAACCCCGGGGTCCCGGGAAGCGCTGCCCTGCAGGAGTTGGGGGTCCCGGGGATGCTCGCAGCCCTGGGGAGCACTGGCACCAACGCGGTGCTGATGGGTGGCAGGAGGCAGTGCGTGGTCCCAGCGCTACCACGTTGGCCTGGGAAGCGCTGAAAGTGACAGAAAGGCAGAAAGTGACAGAAAGGCAGAAAGTGACATGTTGTTCCTCTGTTGTTCCTCGTCAATTGCCCTCCGTCCCCCTGGATCCCGAGGACTGGGCTAGCCGAAACTGACCGGGGTTACGGAGTGGGTGCGCTCGGCAGTTGTGAATAATTGGAAATTCCGATTAAAAACCGTATTGGAATAAGTGAGGGGAGGCTGAGCTCTATGGAGTGCTTAGTTGGCCGCTGTGGTTAGAGCATCTTTCCCCCTTCCCGTGTTATTAAAATGCTCCTGTCGTTTCCAACGGCACTTCGGCGCTGTGATGTAAATTATCGAGCAAGGGCAGACGAGGCTTCCTTCACCTGTGCTGTAAGGGCCCGGTCCCACAGGGAGCACCTTCCTGCTGCCTCGGCAGCTCCTGGGGCTGCTCTGCTGTGGCCCCACTGCTGTCCCCGTGCTGGCCCTGGGCGGGCCCGGTGCTGCTGTGGGATGGCACGGAGCTGCTGTCCTTGCTGCTTCCCAGGGATGGGACAGTCCCCTGGGATCCTGAGGGTCTCCGTGACCTTGGCCAGTGCGGCTCCCTCCCAGCTTTTGCCCTTCTGCCCCGGTTTGGGGGCTGAGAGCTCCTGGAATGGTCCTGGAAGGGCATGGTCACCCTGTGGTCACAGTTACTGGCCATGCTGCACTTGCACCTCCATCCTGCCCGGGGGAAACATGAACGGGGCTGCTGCTTCCCTCCCCGGCCCTGGAACGGGGGAGGTGGAACAGGAATGTAGCATAGTTGGCTCACCTCAGCTTTGGCTGCAGGCACATCACTCCCATTCCCACTTTGCTGCCCCAAAATCGTGATTTCCATGGAGGAAAAAGCCATTTCCTTCTCCCACAGCTTGAAAATGTGTGCTGTGACAGGGATTCTCCCCGAAATGGTTTATTCTGCAGCCTTGCTGCTGCTGTTGTTCTTGCATTAATGACCCAGTTATGCTTTCTGGGATTTTAAAGGCAATATTCTGGAGTTCTTGCACAGATGCTCTGATGGTAACTGACTCTGGGCTCTGGCCCTGCTTCATCTCAGGTGATGCTGACTGCGCTTTGCCTTGAGGCAGACGAGATCAGCTGCTGTTTGCATTTTTGGTGCCTCTGGGTGCTCCTGCCCGAGCCGAATCCAATGGCTGCTGCCCCACGTCTGCCCAGGGACTCAGCTGGCCTTGCTTGGCAGAGGAAAGGCACTGCTGGGGTTTTTGGTGTTTCCCGGTGCTGTGCAGCCCCGCAGCGGCCAGGAGCCTCGGGAAGCCCTGGTGCTGCCTGGTTTGGGGGGATCAGGGTGTGCAAAAGGGCAGCACCATGGTGGCGAGCACCAGGGCCCTGCTCTGGAGTCCTCGTGCTGGAGTGAGGAGCAGGGTATAAATAGCAGCGCTGGGCTTTAGCCACTGAATTCAAAGTTATGGTTTCCACAGCAACCAGCGCTCAGGCCGTGGTTGGTGTGTGGAATATTCCCGTTTTCGAGGAGCCCATGTGGCTGGCATCTGCTGTGGCGCCGTGTCCACTCCTCCTCCCGCTCCAGCATCCCCCTGCTGCTCCTGTGCCTGCTCTTGCTGTGCTCCCAGCTTCCAGGAACAGGGAGAATGAATGCCCAGCCTCCTCCTGGGCCTGGAGCGTGTGCAGCGCGTCCCTTTATGTGCCAAGCCCTCCTTTTGGTGCTGGGGTGTGTTGCTGTATCCCACCTGTGCTTCCCCTTTCTCCCTCACCCGGGGTTGTTATTCCAGCGGCAGTCCCTGAGATCTGAGAGGAAACCAGAGCTGTGGGGGACCAGGGGATGTGCCCTCGCTGTGGGAGGATGGGGATGCGATGCTCGCTTTAATAAATGTTTGTCATACAAACGCGCAGTGTTGCTAAAGCGGTTTCATTTATAGCCAGGGGGCTGATGTATCTGCATGGCTGTGTCCAAGTTACAGTTTCCAGAGCAACTGGAGCAGCTTTGTGTCTTGGAAGGCTGTTAACTAAAGCATGAAACGTTATATCAAATTTTCCTCCCTTAAATTCTCCAATCTCAGCTACTGTTAAAAACACAGCTGTGCTTATCTGAGAACGTGTTTGAAAGCCTTGAACGACCGGGCAGATCTTCTTCAGGTGTGTGTGCCTCTGCCATGAAAACTGGGATGGGAAATGCCAGCCCCCAAAGTCATTATGCTCAGAGGTAGAGCAAAAGGCACTTTAATTAAAAAAAAACCAACCAAATAATCCACCAAAAAAAAGGCAAAAAGGAATGACATGTGTCCTGTTGAGTGGGGGTAATTTTGGACATAAAAACATAAAGAAGGTCTCAAGCTGTTGGAGAGTGCCCAAAGAGGGACACGAGGGTGGTGAAGGGTCTGGAGGGCACACAAGGAGCAGCTGAGGGCACTTGCAATGTTCAGCTGGAGGAGAGGAGGCTGAGGGCAGTCCCACTGGGGTCTGCAGCCTCCTGCAGAGGGGCAGCTCCAGTCTCTGCTCCCTGGGAAGGGCTGGAGCTGTGCCAGGGAGGGCTGTGTTGGGCATGGGAGGTGCTGGGCACTGCCCAGGCTCCCCAGGGCTCCAGGGATGCTCAGGGGGGGATTTGGGGTGAATGTGCAGGGCCAGGGACTGAACTGTATGGTCCTGGTTGGGTCCCTTCCTGCTCAGGAGATTCTGTGGCTCTGTGATCTTGTCTCTGTGCAGAACTAATGACAAAAAGACAATCTGGGAAAACAGTGTAAAAAGGCTGAAAACAATCATCAACTGAAGGCTGGAATAAGGAGTGGGGCTCAGGATCCCCTGTACCTGGGGCAGGCCATGGTGCCAAAGGCTGGTCTGTTATTATTTTTTTTACTTCCTTCTCCTTCCCCTCTCCTTTGGCTGCTGCTCCTTCCTCCCTCTTGCAGCGTCTCCCAGACCCTTATCTGAGCAGTAATTTCAAGGACCTTGGGATAAAACCAAGTCACTCTCCCAGTCAGAGCCCTGTCACTTTCCCAGCAGCTTTGTGTGTCTGTTCCTTGTTGGTTTCTCCTTGTTCGGTGCGTGCTGTGTCAGTAACAAACACAGCATCCCCTGGAAATGGACCTGCTGGGTGCTTGTGCTGCTTTCTGTCAAGTGCTGGGTAGGTTTCTCGGGGAAACTCAGCCAGGAGGCTTTAAAGTGTTGCCTGTGTCAAAAGGAATTACCAGGTGAGTGTCTCAGGGGTCTGCCTCTCTGTTTCTATTAGCAGCTCGGTGTTTTCCTCCTCACATATTTACCCAGGATGTGATGTCCCACTGACGTCCCGCTGCCAGCAGCCCATGGATGAAATGGAGGAGGGATTCTTCTCCTACGAGATGGTTTTGGAATGAAACTTTACCCCCAAACCTTGTGATCTTTGGTGTGCTGCCCAGACTGGGGAAACAGAATGATTGAAACAGCAGCTGGAAGGGAGCTGCGATAGCTTGAACTTCTCCCTGAGCGGCTTCCAGGAGAGGTGAAGGTTTTTCCTGCTCTGTGCTCGGCCCAGGCTTTGGGTGTGGGAAGGGATTTTAGTTTGGAGCAAGGCTGCAGTGGGCTGAGCTGGATCTTCCAGCTGGGAGTGTCCCTGCAGCTTGGGCAGGGGGGACACAGGAGGAGAAGGCTCAGAGAGGAGAGGCAAGGCAGGCCAGGGCTGTTCTCTGTGTGTTGGGGATGAGCAGGGAAGGGGCAGGCTGCAACTGAGCACTCACCTGGGGCAAAGCAATTCCTCAGTTGTGTTCTCCCCCAGACACTGGCATTGAAGAAATCCCAGTTTTAAAGTTCTGCCCTTCCAGCCAGGCAAAGTACCAACTTCGGGCTAGGATTTATGCTGGCTGGACGCAATAATTTCACCTGCCAGTGGGGAAACCTTTGATCTGGTGGCAGCAGATGTCTGTTGTGAGCTGTGCAGCCCAGGCTGCAGTGCCAGAGGCTTGGGGCAGCTCTGGCCAGGGTCACCCTGTGCGTGAGAGGGCTCTGTGCTGCTGAGCACAGCCCTTGTGTCTGCTCTTCCCCCTCATGTGCTCTCTGCCTAAGATTAGCACAGCTTTCCTCCTCGTGGATAAATAATTTAAACACCTGGGCTGATTAAGCGTGTGCATCTCACCTCAGAGCAGTCGTGACTTCTTTTATTTATTTATTTATTTTTAATTCCAAGAGCGCCTTTCCCGAGGAAGATTCAAAGCAACTGCAAATAGCTTCATCCCAGAAACATCAAGCACGACTCGGGGGCTGCTGCTCTGGTGGCAGGGATTCTGGCAGCGCACATTTGCCTCCCCATTAGCAGCATCTCACGGAATGAAGCTCAAGGCTTTATTGGCAGCTCGTTTGCTCTGCCTAATTGTGTGCCTGGCTGCGGGGCAGGACTGCCTTCCCCGCTCTCGCAGTGCCCCCAAACCCAGCATCTAAGGAAGGAAATCTTTTCCCTGCCGCTCAGACCGGCTGACAAAAGCGCTGTCGGATGAGTGGAGTTCCCTCTGCCTTTGTTGTCAGAAAGTGCTCTCTGAAGGAGCTACCTTTGCAGAGCAGCTGAGTGTCTCTGGGCTGCAGTTAAACCGCAGCTGGAAAGCATCTCTCATCTCTCACTCAGAACATCCTCTGTCTGGGGATGTAAAACCTCGCGCCAGAGAGCTGCGCTGGAATTCCTTGCCCGCGATTTTCCCTGCTCTGCAAGCACATGGAAACGCTGACTGCCTGTGCCTTGCCTGTGTGACCTGCGGGAGCAAGGCTGCAGAAAGCCAGCAGCACTAGCAAAGTTTGGCTTGGCTTTTGGGGTTTTTTTTGTTCCCCACCTCCCCTCTTTTTATATATATTTTCGTTTAATATACATGTATGAATTTCATTATATCCATATATATATATGTAATATATACATATATATTAAAACATATATTTCTATATATATTATATGTA
>NW_005054530.1:718058-718327 GCF_000277835.1 Geospiza fortis
TGGGATCAAGCCCTGCTTGTCCCTTCCAGTGCTGCAGCAGCAGGCAGGTTTTGTTGGTTCAGATTCTCTCATCACACTTTGCCTCTTCTAAGGCAAATCCTAGCCTGGCTTGGGGAGGAATGGGCTCTGCATCCCTCCATGAACCGTGCTGGGAAGTGTGTGTGAAATCCCGAGTCCTGCTTCCTGACCCCCCCAGCCAGCTCCTGGTTTCTGTGCTCTTTGGAGCTTCCAGGACAGCCCAGATTCATGCCCTGCCTGCATTTCTGCAT
>NW_005054530.1:718342-719225 GCF_000277835.1 Geospiza fortis
CATTCCTGCCTGCAGGACTTGGTGGGGGCCTCCCTGTGAGCTTGTTCCTTCTCCAGGAGCCTTCCCTGATGCCTGGGCAGTTGCAGAGGCACTTTAAAATCTGCACAAAAAGGGGAAAGAACCTGCAGAGAGAGCTGAGCGCGGTTAATTTTCCCACTTCACTTTGTGGTGCCATCAGGCTCTCAGGAGTGGCAGTGGCTTTTGATGCAGAGGGTTTGGAGTCTGTGATGGCCACGAACTCAAACACGACGAGTTCCACCTCAGCCTGAGGAAGAATCTCAGTCCATGGAGCCCTGGAACAGCTGCCCAGCTGTCTCCATCCCTGGGGACATCCCAAAAATCCCAAATTCCTGTGTCACCTGCTGCGGGTGACCCTGCCTTGGGTGATCTCCAGAGATCCCAGCCATCTCTGGGACAGAAATCCTGCCTTGTTTCTGCATCCTTGGCCTGGCCATCCCTGTGTCCTGGGAGAGTGCCACTGACCCCCTGGCAGATGTGGCAGGGAACTCTGGCTCTGGGATTTCTCATTTGGTTTATTCCGTGGGTCCCAGCAGCAGGACAGCCTCGTGCTGCCCCTTGGCTCAGGGCTGCCTGTGAGGAGGGGCACTGGGGCTGCCAGAATCTCCTGCCAGCATCGTGAAATGCTGAAATGCACAGCTAAATGGGTCTAACAACACCAGGCAAGTGAGTTGCTGTTGTGCAAATCCCCTTTTTTTTATGCCTCTGCTTTTTCACGGAGGCTGGCTGGAGTGGGAGATCCCTCAGTGAAAATAAGGTGAGCAATTAGCAGGCATAGATTTGGGGTTTCGGAGGGCTGGGATGAGCTTGCTGGGGCTCAGTGCGTGCAGCTCCAGCAGAAATTGATTGGTTTTGTCTCTTTCCC
>NW_005054530.1:719235-719493 GCF_000277835.1 Geospiza fortis
TAATGAAATTCCAGCACTAATGAACAGGATGTTCCATTAGACAGCTCCTAATGGGTACCAAGTGCCTTTTTAGGATCCTTTCTCCTCCTCCCTAGCCCCCTGCTCTGCTGGGTGCACAGTGCTGGGTTTTCCTCCTGGTTTTCTGAAGCTCTGGAGATGGCAGGAGCTCTGTGTCCCTTGCTGTATGGTTTTTGGAGTTATTTTGCCTGGCCTGGCTGGGTTTTGGTGTGTTTTGCCTTTGATAGAGATTCGTTTTGC
>NW_005054530.1:719613-721360 GCF_000277835.1 Geospiza fortis
CCAAATTACAGGGGTTTAATTTTAGCTTCAGGGCTCCCGTGCTGGAATATTTTCTTTTTCTCTGGTGATAAAGCAAATAAAAATGAGTGTTTGAGGTCTTTCCTCAACCTGCCATGTGAGACCGAGTTGAAGTGTCACAAAACCTGCCAGAATTTCTATTCTTACCCTTGTCTGCTCTCAGGCTGTGCTGGTAACACAGAGTTATTGTGTCCCAGGGGCTGCTTAAACTCATTCCCTGCCTGTTTCAATCTGTTCTCTCTGTGTTAGGTGGAATACTCTGAGTGAGAGGGACTTGCTGGGGGTTCTGCATATCAGTTACTGCAGCAGCTCATGGACCATTTAAACCCCAGCCCAAGGAGCTGAGTGGGAGGGTGGAACCCCCCAGTTTGGGAGCTTTTTGGCTGAGAAGCTGCTTTTCTTGGAGCTCTGAATGGAGCCACTGCTGTTACCTGGGCCTTCTCCAATTTATTTTCTCTTTTCCAATTTTCCTGAGCAGGATGGTTTGAACAGGAGTGTGTCATCTAGGGGGATTCGGGTTGGGCACCAGCAGGGTTTGTTCCCAGAAAGATGGGACATTGGAAGGGATGTCCAGGCAGGTAGGAAGGCCTGGATGTGGCATCAGGGCTGTGACAAGGGGGGGATCAGACACAGGTCACATTCCATGGCCTGGGAGGGTTTTCCTGGATGGTTCTGTGCTTTACAAATGTCTGAGAACGGTGTTTAAGTAATGGATTAATTGTAATTAGGCCCTGGAAGCCTCCTGATGTGCCTGTGTCCTCTCTGAAAGGGCTCTGTGAGAGAGAGGGGCCAGGGCCTTGTTTTGCTTTGGGCAGTTATTTGTTGGCAATGCACCTTTTTGTCCTTGTGTCCCAAATGAAAGCTGGTTGGCTTTCAGCTTGGGATGGGTGTGAAATTCCTGCTCCTCTTGTGCACGAGGAAATCGTGTGTTGGCAGCATGGGATTTCAGGGCAGCGCTCTGATTTGCAGCACAGGAGGCTCCAGAAGACAGGACAGTAAAAGGACAATTTCCTTGGCCACTTGTGGGTGTTGGGAGGTCCCTGCTGGGGCAGGATTTGGGGTGAGCCTGGAGCTCTTTGTGCAGCTCCCTCTGAAGGCATTCTGGATTTCCTTCTGCTCTGAACTACGTCTGTATTTCTGTGTTTGCACTGTGAGGGTGTTGCACAGTGCCAGACCCTTCTGTCCCAGGCGTGAGCACACACCTGGGCAGGTGCTGCTGACACTTCTCCAAAATGCTCCCCCGCTTCCAGTCATGTGCATTTTGCAGCCCATTGGTATTTAGCAGCTTTTCTTTGTTTGTTTTGCTCAGAGGGAGCCTCTCCCTTGGTTTTTAGGAGTGCACGAGTTTCTCTCTGGGCAATATGAAGTTGAAACTGGGCAGATGGCCCTGGATCTGTCAGGTGTGTGTTGTGTGAGGCTTGCATGGCGGTGACCAGCAGCCCAGCTGATGGCCACAGCCGCTCTCTGGGTGGGCTGGGCTTGCTTTGGTTGCTCCATTTATTTATTTTAATGTGTGTGTGGCTGAGGTGAAGGGTGAACGAAGTGCAGTGTAAAAGCTCCTGCAGTGCCTGCAGCCTGGCCTGGGGCACTGCCAGGGATCCAGGGGCAGCCACGGCTTCTCTGGGCACCCTGTGCCAGGGCTGCCCACCCTCACAGGGAGCAATTCCTTCCCAATTTGTATTATTTTATATATATATAGGTATTTATATAATATTATATGTATTATTAT
>NW_005054530.1:721889-738073 GCF_000277835.1 Geospiza fortis
ATAAAATATATATATATATAATTGTATATATGTATGTAACGTAAGGAATACATAATATTCCTTCCCACGCCTGCCTGCCCTCTGGCACGGGAGGTTCATTCTGTCCCAGCCTGGGTTTGTCCTTGGCACTGCAGCCCCTGCCCCTGGCTGCAGTGACAATCCCCGGGTGTCACAGGGCCACCCCTGCCGCCCATCCAGGTCCCTCTGGATGTCCCATCCCGTCCCTCTGCTGTGTGACAGCACCACAGAGCTCGGTGCCATCAGCCCCGCTGTCCTGGTCACCGGCAGGGACATTCAGTAGCTCTCCCAGGGAGAGGGAAGAAGCCCAGAAAGAACCTGGGCTCTGTTTTTCCCAGGGCAGCAGACCCTGTAAAACAAACCCTGTGAGTGTGGGCACCCCCGAAGCAAGCCAGGGTGGCAAATGTCCCTGTGTAGTGCTTGGCTGCGTGTGTGAATTCAAATGTCTGACTGAACTGCCAGATCCCCCCTGCCATCCCCTTCTCCTTGCCTTTCCTCCCCCCTGGGGCTGGAATGATGTGCCCCTGTGGGCTTGTGCAGGGTGGAGGAGGCAGGGGACAGCCAGGAGGGGGACTGCAGGAGTGCCTGTGGCTCTGGCCAGCAGGGAGAAGCTCTGCTCTGTGTTATTTTGCTCCCCCTCCTTTCCCTTCCTGCAAAAGCAGGGAAGACCTCCCCCAGAGAGACCCCGGGCTCTGAGGGATAAGCTGGGTGCATTTTTGTGGCAGGAGTCATCTCCCAGCCTCAGCCCCTCCCCAGGTGGGCTCTACCTGCCCCCGGGGCTCCCTGGTGTTCCTGTGTCACAGAACTAACCTTGTTCCAGTCCCGGGAGCTCCTGGGGCTTCTCCTGTGCGCCCTGGCTGGGGCAGGGCTGCTGCTGAAGGACACCTGCAGCCCTGCCCAGGTGAGTTTGCACACTCTCTGCCTCCTGGCTGAGCCTCTGTGGCTGGGCCCTGGCCTCCTGGCCCTGGCCCCTCCAGTGTGGGCTCCTGACCTGTCCCTCTGTCCCTGCAGAGCTCAGACATGAAGCCAGGGCTTGCTCTGGTACCTTCTTGCTGCCTTGGACTGTTCCATTCCAATGGAGCATGCCACAAGTTCCTTTTTTGTTTGTTTGTCAGTTCTTTCTCCATTGTCTCCTTTCTCCTTTTGCCCTGCAGTGGGAGCAGGAGAGGCAGCAAAGGGCACTGAACCCTGGGCTTGAAACCAACCTCTCAGCTTGGTGCAGCTGTAGGGAGCAAATCCACAGTTTTCCTGCAGAAAACCCAAAAGTTCTTGAAGAGAAATTAAGTTTCAGAAGCGTGGAAGGACATCCTTGAGGCTGGCTCTTGCCTGAGCTGTTTGCTCCATGCTGGGTGGGGGACAAATCCACAGGGATGTGGATGGACAGGAAAGAGGGAAGAATGCTTCTGCAGAAGGGTTGGAGCTCTGTGTGCTGCAGGGCTGGCAGCAGAGTTCTGCTGAGAGCCTGCAGCATCCAAGCCCTGCAGAGGAGGAATGGGAATCATCCTGTGGGGATTGGGATGGCAGGACATGAAATGCCTCAGAGATGTGCCTGCTGCAGCTGCTCCAGGTCTCTGGAACCAGTGAAGGAGGGAAATTACCTCCCCCATATCCCTGTGAGCCTCAGGGTAACATGTGAGCAGCTTGGCCTGGGGATCTTCTCCCAGATCATCCCAAATCCTTGTTGACAGAAGGAATGTGTGGATTTCCTGCCTGCTGGCTCCTCTGCAGCAGCACAGGCAGACAGGGACCTGTTTATCCCCCTGGGCCACCAGGAATCCCTGAGGTGCAGAGTTTCTGTGTCCCCCTCCACGTGCAGGGCTCTGTCAGCACCCACCTCTGGGTGGGCACCTTGGTCAGACCTGTGTGTGCTCTGTGACCCTGCTTGTGCAGGGAAACCTGGGTTGGAATGAGGGGAAAAAGTGGCACCAGTGATGGTTCAATATAGTGTCCATGGTGGGCACTGGTCTCTCTTCAGGCTGTCCTAAAAAGATTATAACCCTGCTCCCAAGCTGAAGCTGGGAATTCTTGTGGTTTTTGTGCTTTTGAAGGTTTTCCAAGGAAGAATGAGAGTCACTGAGCATGTCTGAGTTACCCAGGGGTGCTGCCCTGCCTGGGCTCTGCCCAGAGCTTTCCCAGCACCTGGGCTGGTGTGCTGATTGCTGAGCTGAGTCTCTCTCTCCATGGCACTGAATTATTTCCTTGATCTCAGCTGTCAGTGGTACTTCAGTGCTGACAGTGCATCCTCTGGAGAGCTGTGCCAAAAATGTGCACTTGGTCACCTGTTTAATACCGGGGACACAGAGCTGTTCGCCCCATCGGAGTGCCTGATGCACAATATTCTCTCAGCACATCCTTCCTTCTTTCGGAGTGCTGGAGGTGGTGGGAGGAACTGTGTGTGAAACTCTCTATCTCCCTGAGAGAAAGTGTCTGAACCTGCCTGTACTTCAGGGGCAGGCCCTGCACCTCCTCCCCTGTCCCTGAGCAAGACCAGCTTTTCTTCTTTGCTGTGCTTCGGGCTCTCCTGTTGCTCTGCAGCACTGCAGGACGGGAGGATGGCAGAAATGCAGGAAAGGAGAGGCAGTTAGGGGTGTGTGTGTTGTTTTCTGCTTCCTTCCTCCCTAGTTTTTAGGTACCTGTTGAAGAGAGCTCTCTGATCACAAGCAGACAGCCAAATGCTGCTGGAATGGCCTTGACCTTGTCTTTCCAGCTGGGTATGGCTCTGTCACCCCTCCAGGGATGCCTGCCTTTAGAATGATGGCTGTAAGCTCAGTGCAAAAAGAGAATTTCTGCCCTTCTAAGCTTTTGAAAGAGATTTGGTCAATTTGTCTTCTGCTAACCTGTGCCAATGTTTCCTCTGCTTGAAATGCTGTCTCTCTTCTAGCTGAGATTAAAATTTCCCATTCTCATTTAACTTCAGAACAGTCTAAAATCCAGGCCCTGAAAGTGTGCCAGAGTAGAGCTGTTCTGTGTGACTGCTTTTTACAGAATAAGATGTAACTTGTAGAAATGGTGTTTCAGGGAATTGAAACACTGATAGGGATCTCTCCATCCATACAGCTGAAATCACAGTGATGTCAAAGTGATTGTCAGACCCTGGCTTTCTCCTTTCAGATCTGTTCAAGGTTGGTTCTGCTCTTTGGGTCTGTTTTCATCTCCCTCTCTCCTTATCAGAGCTCCGCTGCCACTTACTCTGCCCTCTTTGTACTTGGCTTGCAGTCCCTGCTCCCACTCCAGAGGCCTAAAGTCAACATGCTGCTATTTTGGTTCCAGCAGTGTCTCTGGCTGTGCTTTTTTTATTTTTATTGGAGGTGAATATAACCCTCAGTGTTTATTTGTGCTGAAGTGGTGGCCAGCCCGTGACCCCAAGTGCTGGAGCGTTTCATGTGCAGCAGCGCCTGCCTCACAAAGAAAACAGAGGAAGAAACTAAATCCCAGCCTAGCCAGGAGCATCACAGGGTGCTGTGCCCTGTGGTTCGGCTGCAGTGACCCTGCCAGGGGCTGGCAGCTCCCTGTCTCACTGGATAACGGGAATAAAGGGTCAGGTTTGTCACCTGCCCCGGTGATGGGGCTGCTCCTGCTCCTGGGACCTGGCACCCAGCCCCAGCTGCAGGCAGCCCTGCGCTGTGGGTGTGCACAGCCCCCGCGTGTCCCTGCGCCCCTGCTCTCCCTGGGGCTTCTGCTGCAGAAGGAAACGGGCCTGGATTTATTTCCTCGTCTTTTAAAAGTGCTGCTGGTGATCCCTGGAGTTCTGGAAGGCTGCTCCTAGAAAGAGGCTGCTGAGCTTCCTTAAAATAGCTAATTAGGTCTGTATTTAAGCTTGTGTGTGTTAGAGGAGCCAGCCTGGCTGTAATAGGATTGTTCTGGCTCGTTTTAATGGTGCTGATCTAACTTGTGGGGTGGGTGCCTCAGGGCAGGACACGGTCTGGGGGCAGCCTGCTCTTGGGATCCTGCAGTCAGACTGACCCTTCCCAGAGTCACAGAATCCAGGATGGGACAGGCTGGAGGGACCACAGTGGGTCACTGGTGCCACCTCCCAGAGCTCAGGGCGCACAGTGGCTCCAGAGGGGCTTGGCACTGCAGGTGACCCACGCTGGGGGCAAGGAGAATGGTCCTGCATCAGTGTTTGAGCTCAGGGCTTACTCATGCATCCAGAACTCAGCCTGGTTTATTTATGTGATGCAGTGTTAGGAGCAGGGGAGCTGAGCACTGGGAAGTGCAGGGGAAGGCTCCTTGTGTGCATTTATTTTCATTTCTTCCTGGGGCCTTCCTTCAGGATGTTTCCTTTTAGCAAAGAATTAGAGGGGTTTTAGTTTGTTAAACATTCCTTATGTAACCTCCAGAATGCATTTTAAGCAGAAGTCTGCTTTTTCTTTTTTTCCTCTTTTTTCTTCCCTGCTGAAATGGCAGGACAAGCCTTTGGTGGGAGGCTTTGCTCTGCTTTGTGGCCCTGCAGAATTGGTGTTGCTGTCCCTTTCTGGGCTGTGGGAGTTCCCATTGGAAGTGGTTTAGGTGCTGGGGGAGTGTGGGCCGTGCTTCATGGCAGGGCTGCAGACAAAGTTGTCCTTCTCACTGCTCAGTTCCTTCTCCACAGGCAAGGAGATCAGGACTAGCCCCTGCTTAGAGCAAGGAGGGCTGGTGTGAGCATCCCAGTGCCAGGAGAAGCTTTTCCCTGGGAAAACAGCCTGGCCTGCTGAGGGAGCGTCCAAAACTCTCCCCCTGCCTTTTGAGCAGTATATAAAAATACAATAAATTGGTATTTTCCCCTTCGGGGTTTAGATTGAGCTTTTGCTGTGACATTGTCACAAACTGGGGAGGAAATGGTGAATACCTTGTGGAGATTGCAAAGCAACATTAATTACTGTGGCATCTTCTCCTCCTTGGTGCAACTCGTGCCATTTAAAAAGCGTTTTCCATAGCTTGGATTTGTTTGTGTGGGAAGCCAGTTACATAATTAAAGCAAATTCTCTTCCATGATTCTATGTTTTTCAGCCAAATGTTTTCCCTTAAATTAGTACTGTCTGTAGCTGGGTGAAAAAAGAGGAGTGTCTTTGTCAAAGTTTTCTTTCTCTTTTGAAGCTTTGTTCGTGTCCTCCTCCTAATGGGCGTTTCCCAATATTATTCTTTGTAATTGTTTTGTGGTCACTGTCTGCTCTGGTTTGAAAAGGCTCATTAGGAGGCAAAGCCCTCGATGCCCGGCTCAGGAGTGGTATTTATGATGTGTGAGGTGCTCTCACTCGTTTGAGGGGGTTTGCAGGAGGTGTGGGGTCCTGCTGTGCACGGGAGTTGTTCTGATGAGGAAATTGCCGTTTTCCTGCCTGCCAGGTGCTGCTGGGAAGTGCCTGGCATCTGGGCTGTCAGAACATTGGTGGCTTTTCCTCCGGCAGGGCCTGACCCAGTGCTGGGGCAGCAATGGGGATGGCAGGGCTCGGGGAGCCCACGGTGCCCTCCTGCTTGGGGTTATCTGGTTTTAAGTGGAGCAGCAAATGTGCACACAGACCCCAGGAGCCGGGCATGGTGCTCCTGCTCACACTTCCCAAATGCTCAGGGGGTGCCAGGGATGGTGTGGCAGAGCTGGGAGGCTGCAGCCCCGTGAGGTTTTTGGGGTGGGAATGGGAGGTGAGGATGTGTTTTGCAGGAGTGGGGTCGGATTCCAGCCAGGCTTCACAAAACAGCGCTTTGCAGAGAGTGTGGGAGCATCTCCTTTCTGGAAATGTCTTTGTCCTGGGTGCCTGGGCCATGGCTGGAGCTCTTGAGGTGTTCAGGAAGAGGTTTGGCTGCAAACCATAGCAGAGCTGCCTTTGGCTGCCCTTGGTGTGGAGAGACATTTCTGTGCCCTGAGAGCTGTGAGGGGCACCTCAGCTCACTTCTCACCCGCCTCTTCCGCCTCTGGACTGAATTGATGCTGGCATCACTGGGTCGTGGAATCACTGATGTTGGGAAGGACCTCCAGGATCATCAAATCCAATAATGTGTGCCCAGTGCCCACCTTGTCCCCAGAGCACTGAGTGCCACCCCAGGAGCTCCTGGGACACCTCCAGGATGGGCTCTCCAACCCTCCCTGGGCTCAGTTTGAGCTAGATCTTCAGAAGTTTCCATTCATTCCAACTGGAATAAGAGTTTTGTTGATCTCCAGTGTGATCAGTGAGCTGGCTGCAGCCTGGAGGTGCGGGCACACAGAGATGGTCTCCCTTGGGAATGGCACTGGAATGCCAACTGCACCTGGAGCATCTGCTGAAGTCTTACACTCGTGCTGTGGGAATGCAGGACGTGGGCTGGGACAGCCTGAACTGGAGGGAGGATGGAGCTGTGTGTGCATTCTGTGTGCTGCTCCAAGGAGCCCCCCTGTTTCCTCTGTGAGGAGGCACCCCCTCAGCCCTCACTGGTTTCTGCA
Source organism: Geospiza fortis (assembly GCF_000277835.1). Taxonomy (NCBI): domain Eukaryota; kingdom Metazoa; phylum Chordata; class Aves; order Passeriformes; family Thraupidae; genus Geospiza; species Geospiza fortis. The sequence continues at coordinate 728,299 of NW_005054530.1, forward strand.
AGGGTTTTGGGGGAATCTTACCCTGAAACCTCCCTGTGCTTGGTGCATCGTTATCTTTGGCTGCTCAGAGCCAGAAAGGTCACGTACATGAGCCATTCTTTGCTGAATTTCAGCATGGCCATTGCCCTTTCTGCAATCTGCTGAGCATGGCAGTGTGTGGGACATGGCTGTGTCCTGGTCCCTTTGAGTAACAGACCATCTTCTCACCATCTCCTCTCCGTAAAATCCCTGGAGCTGACTGTAAGGGGAAGAGATCCCAGCTCGTGTGTTGGATTCTGCTCCTGAGTGCATCCCTGGGCTGTCAGGGGTGGGGAGGAGCTGCCTTTGAAACGACCACAGCATCACTCCCAACACCAATTCCAATGCTCCTTTTCCACTGAAACAAGAAGCAAAATTCCTTTCCCCAATCTTTCTTGTGAATCAGGGGGCAAACATTGGTGGCTGTGGGTTGTGGCAGCAGGACCCTGCTGTGGTGGCACAGCTGAGCTCAGGGGGGTGCTGAGCCCCTGTTTGCTGATCCCATTCCCTCCCCAGCACCTCGAGTGAGTTCTGCCTGGTGTTCAGTGCAGGGCCATCTGTTTTCCTGTGGGTTCCCCCTTCCCTGGCAGCCTGATCCGAGTGGAAAGGTGAGGCTGCACACATGGAGCAGCTCCTTTGTTCTCCTGGCAGCTTGTTTGCCAGCAGAGGAGCCAAGTGACAAAAGGAACGCTGGGGTTCTGCTGTCCTGCAGATGTGCTCCTAATGCAAAGTCCTGGGGATTGCTGGCAGCTGAGCTGAGGGGCACCTGAGTTTTGGGGTTAATTTGGAACCTAAGACATAAAGGTCTCTTGGAACTGGGCCTGAGCAGCCTTTTAAAGATGCTGAAACCTGTATTTTGAGGTTTCACTGTGTGGTTCCTGCAGGTGCCTGCCGGAGAGCTCCATCCCCCCGTCCTCCCGATCCGAGCTGTCGCTGCCATCCAGGTCTGCCTGTGCCATCTCCTTCTGCGCTGTCAATGGTAACTTCATTTCCACATTTGCAGGCCTCAATTCATTATGGATAAAGTGGTTTGTATGAATGTTAGAGCTGAAGGGTGGTGGATTAATGGCTCTTGGGGAACGGCAGAGGAGCGGCTGTGCCAGCGCTGCCCCTCCTGTCCCGTGTGCATCCCTGAGACAGAAGGACTCCTGCTGTCCATGCCCTGGTGTTTGTGTGTGTGCAGACACCCTGCACGGCCCTGCTGTCCCCTGTCACCCTGCTGGGCTGGGGTTCTGTGCTCCAGGCACTCCTCAGCCCAGAAGGGGTTTGTGTTCTTTTCCTGGAAGCTTTGCTCCGCAGCGAGCGCTCCCGCTCCAGCGGTTTGGCTTGGCAGGGTTTGCTGCTCTGGGCTGGCTCCAGCCCTTCCCCTGCAGCACTGGGGCAGGCACAGCAGTGCCAGCAGCCTCCCCAAAGCCCTGCTGCTGGGCTGCCTGCTGTGCTGGGCTTTGTCTGGGCTCCCAATCCCCCGGGCCGGGCTTGCGCAAAGCCTGTCTGCAGGGCAGATTGCCATCAGCAGCTCCAGGATTTTTTTGGGATTTTAACTTCCCCGGGTCAGCTGGAGGTGATGGGATCATGTTGCCTGACAGGGCAGTGACAGTTTTGTGCTGCACAGCTCCTGGTTTTATTCCCACCCTTTTATTCCCAGCAAAACCGAGCGGGGTTAAGGTTTGCATTCCTGTATCACACACTATCAAAAAATACCCAAACACTAGTGCTCAGATTACTCACAGGGCCCTCTGCTTTTGGGTGACTTCTTCCTGCTTAATCATTTCTTTTCCAAGCTCATAATTTCGTGGCAGCCTCTTGATCCTTGTACTTATCTGCATTTTGTTTGTTTGTTGTCCCTGGCTATCATCCTGCTGTCCAGATCTTTCTCCCCGTGTTTACAAAATTGTGCTTGGTACTCATAAAACATTGCTGCTGTAGCTTGGGCTCATCTTTGGTGGGAAGATGATTTGTGACTGGGAAAGAGAGGCACAAGCTGGAAGCTTTTGCAATCTGATGTACCCCAGGACTTTATGGGATCAGAGAATCACAGACTGGTTTGGGATGGAAGGGATCTTAAAGATCATCTAATTCCACCCTGCTCCTTGGGCAGGAGCAGCTTCCACTTGCCCAGGTTGCTCCAAGCCCTGTCCAGCCTGGCCTTGGACACGTGAGGTTGTGCTTAAGTTTTCTTGAGGGTTTAAAGACAAACTTTAAAAAAGCCCCAACCCCCCCAAAAAGCATGTTTGCATCAATGTATTGAACTGGCAGCAGCTGATGCAAACAAGAAGGTGTTCAGGCACTGGAGTTCCCCTCTGGCACATGGCCACAGCTCCTGCTGCAGTGCTCAGCTGCCTTGGAACCTGATCTCAGAGCTCTGATGTGCACTGGTTGCACCAGTAACTCCAGCTGTGCCCTGAGCCCACGCCACCAGGCTGTGCTTAAAGGAAGAAAAGGCAGAAAAAGCAGGGCCTTGGTGTTTTCCTGTGCCTTGCCAATCCTGATTTTTTTGTTCAGTCCTCCCTTTACAGTTCATGTGGTTGCTTCTGTGTGTATCTGTAGCATTTTAGCTGCTGGTTTCCATAGAACAGAAATGATTTTTTTAATATTTTCTATAGCTAATCACATCACACCACAGTGGCTGTGCATGAGAGGAGGAGATTGCCCTGAGATTATATAACACAGCAGGTGTTGCTTAGAATGGTCCCACAGAAAGGGAAAAGAGAGGGAAACCCAGAGGCAGCTGGCCCAGGAGGACTGTGGATGTTGCACTCTTAGCTTGCCAGGAGGGTAAAAGTCCTCCTGGAGTTCCGAGGTCCCCCCCTGCCCATCCAAAGGATCCTGGGGGGCACGAGAGCCCCAGGGATTCAAGCAGAAGGGATTTGGGCACAGCTGGGAGCTGGCAGGGCATGGGGGAGCTGGCAAGGGAGGGAGGACAGGGATGCAGAAACAATTCCTGCCCTCACCTGGTTAATTCTGCCTGATTATTTTTAATCCCTGCTCTCTGGGAGACCCTGCCCTCCCGCCAGGGAGGGTAACTCCATTCCCACTGGGAGCCTGCGGGTGTGTGAAGCTCAGGGCTGCTCTGGGGGGCTTGCAGGGGTCCCAAGGTGTCATTGCTGAGTGGTTTTTGGGGTTTTTCATCCCTGGGGGGGTAGGGGTGTGGGTGAGCCTCCCTTGCTTCTGATGAGATCCATCCCCATTAGTCTCAGTCCCCACTCCGTTGACTTTTGGCCATTTCTTAACCAGCTTTAAGAAGAATCTGGAGCAAAAAGGGGTCTCCTAGCAACGAGGGAGGCTGGAGAATGGGTCAGTGATTAACAGCTCTGGCTAATGAAGGTTAAAAATGCAGGGCAGCCCCGAATGCCTCAGCTCCAGCCTGGGGTTGATGGTGGTGGGAAGGAAATTTATATCAGCTGTAGCTCTGACCTCATGAACACCACAATTCAGGACCTGAAACCAGCCTGAAGTCTCTATTCCTTACTGATATCTTACCCAAAAAAGCATGAAGTAACCTTTGGATGAGTAACACAGGCATGCTCTGTGTCTGACATGTGTTTTTCCCCTGGCCATGTGACTTCACAAACAAACAGGAATAGATCTGCACAGGAGTGTGGGAAATGTGTGGAGAACAGGGAGTGGCCCTGGGTTTCTGTTCTGGTCACCCCTGTGAATGTTGGTGCACCGTTCCTCCAATGCCACAGGAGCTTGGTGAATGCATTTTTCTGTAGGTATTTGGCAGAGTGATTGTTTTCCTGAGTCCTTGGTGATGCTCTGATTTCTGGGTGAGGAGGTCCCTGGCAGCTTTTCCCCTTGCCCAGAGTGGAAGAGGAGGTGTCTGGGCTGTGGTTTCATTTACCCCAATGCATTAATTTACCCCAGTGAATGTCCCAGTGCTCCCCATTGCTGCAGGAGCATCCAGTGGGAATTTCCATCACAGGAGCAGCCCTGCATCTGCTGGATGTGATACCAGGCTTGTTCTGCCAAGTCATTTACTCGCATTGTCTAATCAGTTCCTCCAGTCTCTTGCCTGCTTGCCTCTTTGTTTAATTAACCCCTCTTTTCAGCCCTGTCCCCCAGTCATTTGCTGATCTCAGAGGTGAGGAGCAGCTGACAGTGCATTCCAGGAGCCCTGGCTGGAGGTGATTTATGTTCCCGAGGATTAATGTGCCATCACTGCCCAAAGCTGACAGTGTCACAGACAGGCAGCTCTCTTCCTGCACTCCCCTGGCCATCTCCCCCTCCCCTGCTCCCACTGGATAGACTGATTCCCTGCCAGCTGAAATAATGCACATTTTAAAGAAGCTTTTCACTCTGGTGTTACTCATCGCCTTCCTCACCTGCCACCACTGGTCCAGGACAGAAATCATCTGAATGCCCCTTTCCACAGGAGTCAGATGATGTCTTGATGAGTGCTTTCCTTGCTTGGCTTTGGTCATCAAACACGCTCTGCCACTGCTGGCTCTTTATGGCTTCAGCCTGAGTGGTGAAATCCATGTGTGAGGCTTTGCAGAGGCCTTTAGGTGTCATTAGGGATCATTAATATGCAGAGCAGTGCCAGGCAGGAGAGGCTGCTGGGGCATCCATCATGTGCTGCAGGAGAGCTTTGGCTCAGCAGAAATGGGCCGGATTTGGGCAAGGATTCCTCACCAGGGGTGGGATGGGGAGGGACAAGGCAGCCCTGAGCAGCTCTGGGGTTCCTTCCATGCTCCTTCTGCAGTGCTGGAGCATCTTTTGGGTCCTGTAGCTCTTGCAGTCACTCCAGTGACTGCTCACCACAGAGAGGCTCTGCCCAGACTTGATGGCTTGGACTGCATTTGGATAAATTGAATTAATACCCAGTTTCAGGCTATCTGCTGCCTGCTTCCACAGGCCAAGGGGTTTTTTTCCTTCCTCCTGCCTCCTTCATTAGCATCCTCATTTCTGCCTCCTGAGCCTTTCCCTGGGTTTGCTCATTTATTTGCCACCAGGGATGGATTTGTACAGCCACCAGCCAGGCAGGTGCTTGCAGGGGGAGCCCTGGCAGCTTTTGGTGGCACTTTGTGGGTTGTGGTCTCCTACTTACCTGTGGCTGTAGGATGTTTTCCTGGCAGCCAGGGAGAGCTTTCTGCCTTGCTTTCCTGGCTCTGCACGGCCTGGGAGCGTCAGGGGTGTTCCCTGTGGTTTGTTGTGGCTCAGCAAGGAAGGGAGACCAGCTGGGCAAGGGTTTGTGCATCTCCTGTTTATTTAAAGAGTTTCTCCACCTGGGAAAGTTCAAGAGATGGTTCTCTCCGTGCTGGTTCCTGATGCTGGCCGGGCTGGAAATGTGGGTACGTTAATGCTGCTCGTGGCATTCCCTGCTGGAAACGGAAAGGGTTTTCATGTGCCTGGCCTGGGAGCTTTGATTTGGGATGAGTTCTGTCAGCCATGAGGAACAGACGATAGATTACACTGCGAAGCGTGGTCTGGTTTGCAGCAGCAGGGCTGGGGGTGTGCCACAGGCACGGGGAAAGCAGAGACATTTGGAATGCAGGTGTTTGCCCTCCTGGCTCTGCCAGGCCGTGCTGGGCTGCTGGGAGGGGTCCCTGCCCAGGAGGGGCTGCAGCTGCTGGGCTCAAAGGTCCCTTCCCTCCCGTGGTCCCATCCCTGTCCCCCCTGGCTGTCCCCTCCTGGCAGGAGCTGTGCAGAGCCACAAGGTGCCCCCTGAGCCTCCTTTGCTCCAGCTGAGCCCCTTCCCAGCTCCCCAGCCCCTTCCCCAGCTCCATTCCCTGCCCTGGACATGCCCCAGCCCCTCCTGGAGTGAGAAGCCAAAAAATAGGGAAAAAAAAAAGTTGCAGTTTGCTTTCTATGCTCATTAAAAGCAATGGGAGTTTGTGGCTAAAAGGGAGATACACTGGCTTACATTTGCTAAGCTCTAATGTGTTTGTAGATAAAAACCAACCTGACATGTTTCTGTGCTGGAGATTGATAATCTAATCATTCCTTCACTTGCTCAGCAGGGACTGGAGCAGCATGCAGTTATTTACATGTAGGGAACATTAAACAGCCACCTCTTTAAACCATATGTGAACATAAAATCCTACAACCACTGCTGAGTAATGGATATCCGGGAAAGACAGGAACGAGAATGGAGCCGAATAAAAAGGTGTCACTGCAGGGAGCAGCTGTGCCAGGGCTGTGTTCTGTCCCTGTGCCATGACTCCATGCTCTCAGAAGGCTAATTTATTACTTTATGGTACTATATTATATTAAAGAATACTATACTAATCCATACTAAAGAATACAGAAAGGATACTTAAACTAAAAGGCTAAAAAGATAATAATAAAAAACTCATGACTCTTTCCAGAGCCCTGACACAACTTAACACTAGCTGGCCAATAAGTCAAAATACTTCACAGCAAGAACCCAATGAAATAACCACCTGTAAATAAACAATTTCCAACCACATTACAAAGCAGCAAGGCAAAACACAAGAAAAGCAAATGAGATAAATTTGTTTTCTGTTTTCTCTGCAGGCTGGCAAAGGGACTGGGGGATGTTAGTGCCTTTCCCTTCCTTTTTCCCAGGAGAAAAATGCATGGAAAAGGCAGGCTCTGGAGAAATCACTGCTCTATGTATCATAGGAGCCCTGAAATATCAATTTTAATGTGACAGTGTTGTTAAAATATCACATTTTAATGTGATACCTGTTGGTGGCTTAGTCTCTTGAAATGGACTCTCCTGCCGTTTCCCATTTCTTCTCCTTTTATGAAGAATTCTGGAAGATGGTGGTGATTATGAACAGGAGCTTGGGCAGAATTCCTCAGCAGAGGGTTGGCATCCCCAGGAGTGTGCAGCTCCCCCAGGGCAGCTTTGGTGCCAGGGACATGGATTTATCCCTGATTCTCCTCCTTGCTGGGCTCCTCTGTGGCTCTGAGAACTTCTGGGGCATTTAGGATAAAAGGAGGATTTCCTTTCCTGTGATACAGTGAGTTTCTATCACAGAAATGAAACTGTTTCCTACCTGTAGAACATCCTTCTGGTGGCATTTTGACAAAATACCGACCTTTGAACATCTCATCTTTTAACCCTCTGCATTCCTGGGTCCTGAAAGGGATGTGATAAAAATGTGGAAAGGGGGAGCCTTCAGCAATGTTTTGTTCTTAAATCCCCACCATTTTAAAGTAGTATTTTAGAAATCTCTACTGTATTTTAAATTAGTTTGTCAGAGTGTAATTACCACGAACGAGGTAAGGAACTCATTTAAACCCTGCAACTGTAGTGGAGAATCCAATTTTCAGAAATCAGTGGAAATTGTAATTGGAGTCATTAAGCGCCGACGTCGGTAATTAAGAGTCAGGTTTTGACATTTTGGGCTCTGTTGCTAATTATCCGTGGAGAGGCCACAGAAATGTTGTTTTTGCTGAGCATTTGGGGGCTCCCTGGGCCTGTGCAGCTGCTGGCCACGCTCACACAGGGCTTGGTAGCCCAGCAGAGCCTTCGCTGGTGCCTCCTCTTCATCCGTGTCCCAAACGGGAGAGAGAGAAAAGGATCCCTCTGGGGGATACTCAGGAGTTTCCCAAGCAAGATTCCCAGCTCCTCAGCCTGCCAGGCTTTCAGAGCTGGAGCTGGGAGTGTAAATCCAGCTTGGTAAAACATCTGGATGTGCCCGAGGAGGGAAGGTGCTGATGGAGTTACTCAGTGCTGGAAGTGCATCCCTGTCACTCCTTGTCTGCAGAGTTCTCTCTGGGAACCAGGATGCTCTGCATTTTTAACTCCTGCACTTCAGGCAAGATGCTTTTGCCATAATAATGGAGAAGCCATGAAACCCCTGACATGCTGACAGTCATCAGCAGCTACAGCAAGCCTTATGTTTGCTTTCCTGTTCAGAATTCTAATTTTTCCAGAGCAATGGCATTTACAAGGCTTTTGTCTTCAATTTTGTTGTTTTCCCAGCTCCCAGATGATGCTGCCTGGGAGCTGAGGTGATGCTTTTGTGCTTTTGAGCTTTTGCAGCCACCAATGGGTTTGGTTGTGAGTAAATCTCCTGCTCTGGGTTGGAGTCTGTCGTGACCTCCTGTCTCAGCAGAACCCAGAGTCCAGCCAGAAAGTTTCCTAAAACATTTTTAGCACTTGGGCCATGCTCATTTCTTAGCATTCCCAGCTTTCCTGGGCAGGATGGTCCCTTCCATCCTCCTTCCCTGGGAATTCTGTGTCCTCCCCGTGAGCCTCAGGAGATTTCTAACCACTTCTGACCATCCTGGTCATTCCTTCCCAGCATTTATTACCCTGTGCTTCCTCTAATGACAAGTGAGAAGGGAACCACAGGATGGTCCAGGGTGGAAGAGACCTTCCAGGGTCTCTCAGTAAGGCTGGCTCTCCTGACTGTGGGATTTCAGCATCTCTTCCTCTTTAGTCCTTTCTCTGCAAGGGTGGTGTCCTATGGCCACATTCTCCCCTGCAGTTCTTTTAAAAAAGCCCTAAATTGTGAGAAGTGGATGTGTTCCTGTACAAGTATCACATGGACACATAAATATATATATAGATAGTAATTTTAATGGCATCTTAGCAGCTTAGAAAGCAATTAATTCACTTTTGTGCCAGTGTTTTTGCCTGTGTGGAGTGGGAGTTGTTGCTGACATGTGCTGGAGTCCTTCTCTTGCCCTTCAGCTGAGGATGGTTTAAATAAAAACCACTTTCTTGAGGAGTGTGTCAGAGGAAGGAGCTCTGTTTTGAAAAGCTGTTTGCTTTCTTAAGTCCATGTGCACATATGTTTTTCTCTTTATGGTCTTAGGTTTCAGTGGTGTTTAAACCCCATTTTTCAAACCTGAGTTATTTAGAAGCCTACGTGAGATTATTGCATGAGTCTCTTCAGTGTTTGTGGGGAAAATGGAATCGAGTGGTGGGTTGTGCTCTGTTTACCACCTTTGCCCTGTTAACTTTCTAAAGATGTTTTCTGAGCTGCAAGCTCAAAATAAGAGCGGGAAATGCAGAGAAAACTGTCATGGTCTTTTGTAAACTACATAAGACTATCCAGATGTGCAAGAGGCTGCTGTAAACCAAGGCTGCAGTGATTTTGAAAATGAGAAGCTGTCTGTGCCTACAGCTCCTAGAAACCTGATCCATCAGTTACTTGTGGGCTTTTGAGCATCTGGAGCCATTTCCCAATTTTGCAGGAGCCTTGGTGAGCAGCTGAGGGCTGAGTGCCTCCTGCCCGTGTGCCCTGCAGAGTGCCTGGTGTGCAGGAGCAGCAGCAGTGCAGCAGCAGCAGTGCAGCAGGGCTGTGTGAGCCCAGCCCTGGCCCAGGGCTGCTTGGCACGGAGCTCATCCTGCCTGGCGGCCCCAGGAGCCTTGCTCAGCCCTTGCAGGTGTCTGAGGGGCTGCTCAGGGCTCTGGTGGCTCCATGCAGCCAGGCTGGTTCCAGGTGGGAGCCATGAGCACGTTTTTCTCCCCAGGCTGGCATTTTGTTTGGTTTCTCACGTTGCCCTGCTTAGTCATCCCTCCTCTCCATCACTTCCCTTCTCCTGACTGGCACACGGGACCCTGCCTGGAGGATGGTGCTCATCCCTGGGAGCTTGCCCTAGCAACCAGAGAGATCCCCAGAAATAGCAGCTCCCGGGTGGCACAGCCTCTCTGGGGGCTCCCAGGGGCCACAGCGTGGCACAGACAGGGCGGAGCAGGGATGGATGGACTCTGTGAGATGCCTTTGCAGCCTCAGTGTCCCACGTGTGTGACAGTGTTTGTGCCTGAGCTGGCACCTGCCTGGGCACCCTGTGGTGCCAGCCTGGCTGTGCCAGGGCTGGAATTCCTGCT
>NW_005054530.1:738086-757976 GCF_000277835.1 Geospiza fortis
CACTCCAGCTGGGCTCTCCTCTCTGGGAGCACATGCTGCTGTTTGTTCTTGTGGTAGGCAGCACGGGAAATGTTTTAAGGCTCTTTTGGAGTGTGGCTGTTTTTCTGTTCCCTCTCTCTCCATCTCTGTGTTTGGGATGTCACTGCATTTCCATTTTACAGATTTACAGAGAATTGTTCAGTGGTCATCTCTTGCATTGCACTAAATAGTTATTTAGCTATTTGCACCCATCATCTTCTGCTGAGGCAAAGCTTTTTTGCCCAGATTACCTTTCCCTTGCTTTTGGAGGCTGTTCTGCAGCCTGCTGTGCTGTTCCATTCCTGATTATCAGCTTCATTTTCCTCCAGATCCTTTCCTCTAGCCTCCTATATTTAAAACTATCCCAGGTAGCTCATATATATTTTTAAAAAAATCTTCCCCTAAATGTTTTTTGCTCTTGGTGCAAACTCACAATGAGGAGTTTTAGGTAACTTGATTCCACCCCTACACTTTGTGCATGACTTTTATCATTCACAGTTGCACTGGAAAAGTGTAAATACTGTCTTATGAAATATGAAATAATCCCATTCTGTGTTCTCCAGCATATTCCTGCCTGCCAGAAGTTTATATACATTTTCTGCCTTCCTTTCCAAACAATGCAAACATTTATTACAGGTTTCACCAGTTGTTGTTTCAAGGGGTGTAAAAAAACCCAAAACCTGCACCAAGCTGTGCTCTGGCACTGTCCCATGGCTGTGTGTGCTGGGTACAGCACACAGGAGGGGAAAACGTGCTGTGTCAGGCAGGAAAACTGCTGGACACAGGGATGGACCTGTGGAGGAGCCACTGCAGGGCTCTGGCACTGTTTGCCATGCTCGCCTCTTTATTTTTTTTGGTAATTTCCTTTCCCTGGAATTACTTATGCTTGATTGTTGCAATTGATTGCAATTGTGAGAGCTAATTTTAGTGCATAAATTTGACAGTGGAAGCCTGCCAAGTGTTTGTGTAATGGAGGAGAACAACTGTGCACAGGATTTGGTGTGGGGTGTGCTTGTCTTCCTTTCTGCAGCCAGATACCAGCAGCCAATCCATGGGCTGGCCCAGACTTATAAATTGGGAATATTTACATAGCCAGTTTTCTCCAGCCAGAAAATTCAGCCTCCTGTGGAAGCAGGAGAGCAATTTACAGAGGACAGGCTGATTTTATTGCCAGTGATGAAGTGACCATTGCTTTAGTTTTAAGATAAATAACCAACCTGAGTTTACTTTTTAACTCAGTGTGATGGAACAGAGAGCAAAGAGTTGCTCCAGCCCCAGGAGGCAAATCTGGTGGGTTTGGCTGGTGGAGCTGAAGAGCAGCACATGGATCTGGGCCCTTGGAAAATGTCAAAATTCCAAGGTCTGGCAAGGAGGGGAGCTGGAGTTGCCACAGGATGAAAAGGGAAGTTTTGTTTCTGAGTGAAATTTTAGTTCAGGGATAAATTTGGCTTTCTGCATCCACATTTTCATCTAGCCAGGATTCAGGATAGACTGAAGTTGGGCTGCTTTGTAGTTGGGATTCCCTCCTTTTCCACCTGGATTTGGAGCAAGAAATGTGAAGGGATAGAGAGGACGTGGAGATGGCAGTGGTTGGTGCTTCAGGCTTTTTGGGACGATTTTTACATGGATTGAAAATGGATGCTGAAAAGGAAAGCTCATCGAATGGATTATTTTTGGTGCTGAAGTGATGGGCTCTCTGTAAGATTAGATCCCAGAACTCGGGAGAACTTGTGTTATCTCTCTCCCACGGGTTTTTGGTGTCTCGTCTCGTTGGGTTTCTTTCCTGTCATTCCAGTTGTGATTTATCTCACAGGCTTGTTTCAAAACAAGCTGCCATGATGCAAACATTTGTCCTGGTTATCCTTCCAGAGTTGTTCACAGATAGAAGTTCTGGCAAAGTCAGGGACAAGGATGATGAGAGGTGGAGCATCCACCTGCTCGAAATATCAGTTCATTTTATTTGTGTCGCTTTGGGCCTTGTAAAGTTCAGCTTGGTGCCATATGGGTTTTACTTAAGGACATGGTTTGTCCCTGGAAAAATGTCTTTAGAAAGGATGGAACAGTTTAAACATGTTCAAGACAATTAATTAAAATGCCTTTCAATGCAAAGGGAAGGAGAGGTTTTTTTCCCAAGCCTGGTGAAACATTTTGTCTCAGTTACAAAAGGAGCCCCAGTACATTGCTGTGAAACAAGGGATGAGCCAAGTGCATCTGTGAGGTGTGGGAGTGACATTTCAGAGCCCACTGACAGCCTCATTGTCAAACTGAGCATCATCCCTCTCCTGCTGCTGCTGCTAGCTGAGAGCTCCTCACTTTCCAGGGCAGGATTCCTCCTCTGGAAAATGCCACTGGGAGGCTTAATAAAATAAAAATACAATTAAAGCTTCAATGGGAACAGCCTGCCTGCAGAAATCAGCCCTCCCTTCCCTGCCAGAAAGCAAAGGGGGCACAGGGAAAAGCACGAAGTGTTCTCTGAGCAGTGGGGGCTTGCACTGGTGCTCTCTCCATCGCACTCGTCCGGGCGCTGCAGTTATTGTCACCCTGCGGTGACGCTCCCGAGCCTCGAGCAGGTGCACTTACCTCCTTCCTTGCAGGAGCATTTGCAGAGTAGAGCACCGTGTGGGTTGTGGTGGCTCTGAGGAGGGCAGTGCCGCGGCCGGGGAGCTGCCAGACAGAGCTGCCTGTGCTCTGCCAAGTGAGCAGCTCCAGCCTGGCTGCTTGTGTTTACAACAAGTGACAGAATGGTAGGATTGTGTAGGTTAGAGGAGCTCTCTGGTCCCACCTCCCTCTCAAAAAGCACTCAGCAGCGTTCTCGTGTGTGTGTGTATATAAACAGAGCTCTGGTGCAGCTTGGCACCTCCCTGCTGCTCCCAGAGCAGGGCTTGCCCACGGGGCCTGTGGCAGCCCTGGGACGGCTCAGCTCCTGCTGCCCTGCCACAAAAACAGCCAAACCTGCCCGGGAAAAAGGGTCTGGGCGCAAAGATGGGGTCTGAGGGAGGGGAGGAGCAGGGCAGGCGCTGATGGAATAGTCCTGCTGATGGAGCAGTCGAAGGCCAGAGCTGTGGACAGGACCAGGGGCAGAAGGAGCAGCCATGAGAGGGAAGCAGCACATCAGAGAGGCTGACTGCAAGGCAGAGCTGAGGGGGAAGCAGAGGGCAGGCTTCCCTCCTGGATGTGTTTGACGTGCACCTCCTGCACAGGGCTCCTCCAGAGGCACCTGTGGAAGCGAATTGAGGGCAGGGAGGGCAGGGCAGCCTGCTGGGCCAGCAGCATCGCTGCAAGGCTTTGCTGCTCCATGGGCTTGCTGCAGCACCCCAGTCCAGGTTCTCTGTGAGCTGGGTGACAGGTGAGGAGTGTCACAGTCCCTGGTGTGAGCTCTGTCTGAAATAAACCCGCTCAGCACACTCTCAGGGCTGTTTTAGAAACTTTTCCCGCTGGGAACTCTGACACGTTCCTAAACTCGGCAGTGCTTGGAGGGAGCAGCGTGGGGAGAGGGCACAGGGTGCCTGGCTGGGCTTGGTGGCTGCTGGGAAAGGCCAGAAGGAGCAGGATATCCCCCCTTTATAGCCCGAGATGATTTCTGCCCTGGCAAAGGCAGGAAGAGATAAAGCAATGCAGAGCTGAGAGCTAAATCTCTGCTGCACCAACGCTGGGAGCACGTGTAATAGGATTGCTGAGCTGGAGTTACATGTTCCCAGGATCAGGGCTGCCTGGTGATACAGGCTGTTGGAGCCATGCTTAAATCAGGGAGGGCTGGGGATTTACAGCACTTGTTGGGGATGCTGGGTTTCCCTGCGAGCCTGCAGAGCAGCGAAAGGGAAGAAAAGGCTTTTGTAGATAAGGCAAACCAGATCCCTGAGAAGGCTGGAGCTCCTGGGGGCAGAAAACATCACTGCTCTGACCTCAGGGTGGTTGGCTATCACAGGTTTTTCTTACAATAACTAAAAACACTTGGTAGATTCTTGTAGCTGAACTTCTGTTAGTTTATATGGGAAAACTGAGTGTTTTTAGCAACACTTTCATTTGTTTTTCTGCTCACCTTTCAAGAGATGCATTAAAAACTCTGCACATCCACACATGTTATTGAAATCCAGCTTTAAGCCAAGCTTAGGAGCTGTCAGAGCTGGGTTTATCTGCCTAATCTGGCCTTGGTCTCTTTCCCCGAGTGTTAATTACAGGACAGCTCCTGCCTCGCCCAGAGCAGGGGTGGTTCCTGAGCCATTTGTCCATCCTTGTGCTCCTAGGGGAAGGGAACGCCTCACGTCCCAGGGAGCTGCTTGGGGCACGGTTTGTGATGGGACAGGGGCTGGGAGGAGGGTTTTGCTGGCCGGAGGAGGGTTTTTTGGGCTGGGAGGAGGGTTTTGCTGGCCGGAGGAGGGTTTTTTGGGCTGGGAGGAGGGTTTTGCTGGCCGGAGGAGGGTTTTTTGGGCACCCACTGCTGTTGGGTGCACAGGTGCTGGCAGAGCACAGGGTGCTGGTGATGGAGGCTCTGGGGAGCTGCTGCACGCCCAGCCCAGCTCTGGGCCAGCACAGCCTCTCCTCAGGGCTCTGCACACCCCTCCAGGTGTGCTGGCAAGGGGAGGTGCCTGGCCCAGCCCTGGGAATCAGCCCAGATTTACTGGTGGCACAGCGACAGCTCTGCCCGTGGTGAGCACTCAGCCCAGCCGGAATTGGGACTTCAGGCTGATCTCCGTATCCTTCCCAGGGTAACATTTCCCTGAAGTGTTGCTAATCTGCTGCTGCCTGTCCTGAGCTCCCTGCAGACACAGTCCCTCTGGCTCCACAAGGTTTTTTGGACACCCTAAATCCCATCCCATTCCAGCCCCCTGCCACCGAACACCTTCCACACGCCTGCACCAAGCCCTGTCCAGCCTGGCTGCTGGGACAATCCCTTTCCCAGCCTGCCTGCCTCTGCTTTCACCCTCTGAAAGCCTCTTTTTTGTGCCTGAGCTCCTTGTTCATCCACACAGGTCTCCTGGAGCTCTTACCTGGAGGTGATCACTGACTATTAACCAGGTTTCATGGGCTCTTCTTCCATCCAGGGCTTCATCCCGTGGGACTCCCCCAAGCAGGTATCTGGGATAATGGCTACATCCAGTTGTTGTTTTTGATGCAAATCCCTTTTTTTTCCTGGCTGTGCCTGTTCTGCCCTGTGAGATCCTGGAAAATTTAATTTTCCATAGAAACCTGGGCAATGGTGCTGTTTGCTGGCGCAGGGGAGGTGTGGCTGTGACCCCAAATCCCTGCTGGGGTGCACGGGTGTCCCTGCAGGGGTTTGGGTGGAGGAGCTCATGTTTGCTGGATTTTGGGGGTGTTTGTGTGAGTGCTGCTGTGTGGGGCAGGGCTGCTGGCTCCTGGCAGCTCCCTCCTCTCTTTCCCAGCTGGATTGTCCACGAGCCTTTTGGCCATTCCCATGGAATTTTGGACGGATAAAGCAGAGCAGGTGTTTCCTCCCGGGGTTCAAGTTACCAAACCCATCAGG
The DNA here is from genome assembly GCF_000277835.1 of Geospiza fortis. Taxonomy (NCBI): domain Eukaryota; kingdom Metazoa; phylum Chordata; class Aves; order Passeriformes; family Thraupidae; genus Geospiza; species Geospiza fortis. The sequence continues at coordinate 743,587 of NW_005054530.1, forward strand.
ACATTCCATGTTCTTGCATTTTAAGTTCCCTGATCCGCAGGAACAAAGTGATTTCCCAGCTTTGGAGGCTGACATCTGCTCACAGGGATTACAAGGTGTGTTCTGGAGCCCTGGGCACGGATTTTCCTTGTGCAGAGGGATGTACTGGAGAGGGCATTAAGCCCCAGTACAAGTTCCTGCTCTGGAATGGAAATTGCCGTGCAGGTTTGGAGCAGGGCGTGTTGGAGCTGGCTCATTTCTTTGGCAGATGTCTGCTGCTGTTACATCATGCCAGCCCTCAGAGCTGCTCAGGGGTGCCTTGGCCAAGGGATGCCCTGCTCTTCCCACTCCCCTGGTGTGGGAGAACAAGCATTTTCCATAAGGAGCTGTCAGCAAGCCCTGCCTCCCACAAATCCTGGGCAGGGGGAAGAGCCAGAGGAGATCTCTGCTGGATGGGAGCTGTCAGTGCACTCATGTTTCCCATCCTGAGCAGCATGGGGCGTGATATTTGCTGGGGATAAGCGACCTGTCACTGCTTGTGCAGGCATTCTAGGGGTTTATTTTATAGACACATTCACTTTTGCTACCTGAGACCTCTGCCAGTGCGTCCAGGTTGTTGTTCTGTGAGATCCACACTAACCCTGATTTTGCTGGGAGCCAAGCTTCCTGTAAAACTCCAGCTCAGGGGCAGGGGTACAGCTAGCTGAGCCCAAGGCCGTGGAAAGAGATGCTTTAGAGCAGGGAAAAATGCTGCCTGCAGGGAAATGCTGCCTGCAGCCCTCAGTGTCTGGGGCTGACCGACCGCAGAGCGAAGGGAAACCACCTCAGCTGGCTTTTGTGGCTCTGGCAAATACAGACAGTGAGGAGCAAATTGGCTTTGGATTATTGCCCCCCTGCACTAACAGGGTGAGGTGTGTCAGTGATAAAAGCCTGGCTGCTGGGGTGTGTTTTTGAGCTGTGTTTCAGGGGGTCACAGCTGAACATCTCTGTGTATGTGGGTGCTTCAAGCTGACCTTTTCATTTTCCTTTTTCATTCCAGGAGCTACGTGGGACAGCCCATGTTTCCCTTCGGTCCTGTTTGCTGCTGTGCCAGCCTCGTGTGAGTAAGGGCTGGGGTGGATTTGGTGAAGGTGTTTGTTTGCAGCTCCTGCTTTGCTCACCTGTCCTGGGTGTCCTCACCATTGACCACAGACCCCGCTGGGCCCGTAAATGAGTCTGAGTCTTCTTGCCCTGCTGTGTTTGAGGGTTTCTTGCCTCTGTGTTGCCTTCTACCCTTGCTCCAGACATCAGGCTACGGTGTGTTTCCAGCTAGACAAACAGGAGCTGGTTTTTTGTTCCAGGGTAAGTTTCTTTTTCCAGCCCAGTGGTTTTGTAGCGCGGTGCCTTCACAGAGACAAAAACAGAGGAGAAAAACACGATTTAAAAAAATGCCAGCATCATAAAGGAAGAGGGATGAAAGCAGAGGGCTGCTCCATCATCAAAGTGAGCGTGCCACTGTGTGAACATGTGGCAGGGCAGCCAGTTAGCAGAAAATGATGGTGAAACTGGGTGATATTTCCAGTCTCCCCAGGGGGAAAGCACATGTGCTTTCCAATGGATAATGAAATGTTATGGTTTTTATGTCTAATACATTAATTCTGCCAGGGCAGTAATCCCGAGGTTCCAATCCACATTTAAGTTGGAAAGATATGCACAGGCTTTTATTGAGGACATAAACTACAGTGCATTTAAGGCAAAATAACACAAAGATGGGAGAGGTTTCCACTTCCCTTCTTTCTTCTCTGTTGTATCAAATACTGACTCGTGCCACAGGGGCTGCTGCCCTGAAGCCTGGTGCTTCTTCCATGGCTAACACAGAAATTAATCCCTTGGTTTTTTTTTTAATTTTGGCATTTGTGATCGGTTTTGTGCTTGTGTGGGTTTTGTAAGAGCAAGTCTTGAGCACTTCCAGCTTGAAACACCTGCAGGGGCCAGAGGCTGTGGGTCAGCCCAAGGGACTGATGCAGAGTGTGTTGTGCACCTGGTTCCCCCTACTCCAGCCCCAGTTCCCTCCTGTGCTTCCCTGCCAGGGCTGGAGATGCGGCTCTGAGCCTGAGCTGGCCTTTTAATCAGGGCCATGTGTTCCCCTGCCCTCCTTGCAGCAGCACCAGGGCTTTGCTCAGTGCACAGCAAGCAAGTTCAGGGAGCCAGAGTGGCCAGAAGATGAATTGGTGGTGTTTTGGGAGCCAGGCTGCTGGAAGGGGCAGGCAGGATGTGGCAGCCCTGGTGTGGTCATTTTTGGAGAGCTCTGGGGAGGAGGAAGGAGGTGTCTTGGAGCCTGTTTGGCTCTCTTGTTTCCCAGCAGTGCCATCAGAGCAGTGCAGTAACAGATGGACACGCTTGGTTTAAGCTTTCCTTGCCCTCTGTGGGGCTGTGCTGCTTTGCTGTGGCTTTTGGAGCCTCCCACTGGTGTCCTGCAAGCTGATGTCCCAGGGGACGGCTGCTGGAAGGACCAGGGGGGAAGAGGAGGCTCCTCCTGGAGAGGCCTGGATCCCTGATGGGGATGTGCAGGAGAGCTCCTGAGCTTTCCCGTGCCTTTCTGCTTCCCCAGGGGCCTGTGTCTGCGGGAGGCTCTGAGCTGGGAGGGGAGGGATGCTCACACCCTCTGAGCTGGCCTGGCCTCAGCTCAGGGGAGCTCAGCGGTTCTGCAGAGCCCCAAAATGAGGAACAGGGTTATTTATGGTTGGGAGTTCCCTCCTGTGCCCCTGCCTGGCTGCACTGGGGGAAGTGGGCCACCTTATCAGAGCCACTTCTCCAAGTGACCCAGCCCAGCATTCTCGACATGCCTCAGCACACTTCTGCTTTTGGGCAATCAGTGCAGCCCCTGAAACTGAGCTGTTCTGTTCCTCTGCAGCGAGTTCTTGTTCTCCCTGCCTGTTTATTGCAGCCTCAGTGCCTCTCCAGCACTACCCATGCCATGCCCTGTGCAGTAATCAGGTCTGTGTGCATGTGGGGGGGACAGAATGAAGGCAAGACAGCTTTGGTCACAGCCTTGCACAGGGCAGGATGTGCCCTGATAGCTCCCAGAGCTTCTTAGAGCTGGTACAGTGACAGCAGGCAGCATTGGAGGCCCCCTCCCAAATGTTGTGTTTAATCCCAAAGCTGGCTTTAGCACTCAAGTAACAGACAAATACTGAAAAGCCTCATAAGAAGTAGGAGGAACAGGCACGACTTTAAAAAAAAAAAGTACAAATGAGGAAAAGTAATCAGCAGTTGTGGAACTATTACGATTTTCAGAATGCAAGGCTTTTGCCAGTGACAGGGAGCAGGTCTCTGCCCTTGAGCTTGCTTAAGAAGTTAATCTGTGCATGAACTGTGAGTCTCAGGGAGCCCTCGGAGCAGCGATGGCTCTCTGAGCCTTCAGCCTCACTTTTGTACAAGAGGGCAAGCTCACACAGCAGTGGCACTGGAGGCTCAGGTGAGACCCTAAAGCAGCCCTTGCTGAGGTGAATGTGTAGCTGTGTCTGTCAGGGCTGCTCCAAAAAGTAGTTTGGAACAAGGTTTAAGAGCTCTTTATTTTGTTTTCAATGTGCTGGTACCAAAAGACAGCCAAAGACTTGTGGCTGCAGTTCAGAGAAGATGCCTCCAGCTGCTCCATGCTTTCCTTTTGCCCTTGTTCCGCCTCTCCTCTCCTTGTCCTGCTGGCCATGGAGAAGAGTCATTGTTTAAAGGCGTTCCCTGGTCGAGGTCTCTGCCTCATGGCTGGTCCTGGGCATTTGGGAATTGTCTGGGGAGCTCCCCTGAGCTGGGGTCACCGTGTCAGTCAGGGAAAGGGACACGTGGGGTCCTCCCAAAGCAGGGTCAGCTCTGGGACCAAGCCAGGCTCCTCTCCAGGCAGGGCTTGAAAGCCTCCCAAGGCTGGAGCAGGCTCTCCTGAGAACCTGATCCCACCTCCCTTTTTACCTGGAGTGTCTTCGTGGTGGAGATCTTGGTGTATCCCAGCTGCTGTGCCACTGAAACATGGTGCCTGACAGAGGTGACAGATGGACACAAACTGTGCTTTGAAATGCAAGGTGCGTTCCTCCTGAGCGGCACAGCACTGGCAAACAGACACGGGGAAATGGAATGAGTTATGTGGGGTGTTGTGGCATGGCTTTGAATGAGGGCAGGATGAATAGGGAGGGTTGAAAATCAGCATTTACTTTCACGGAAAGTTGTGTTGCTCTTTCAATTAAATAACTTGATGGGAGTTTTAGAAGGGAAAAAGACCCCTCAAGGCAGCTTAGAACAAGTGAGCAGGAAAGCAGGAGCAGGGCAGGCACTGAGACACAGCCAGAGCCATGTGGTCAGTCCAGCTGTGCCAGCTGTGATGTTAGAGCCCTGAGTCGGCTGTGACAGTGCTGGTGGCCCTGTGGGCAGCACCTGAGGGGCAGATCTCTGCTCCCCCAGAGGGCTTTGGGTCGGGGCCCCCTGAGAGAGCTGTTATCAGTGTGCGCTCCCTGTGCCCTGCTCTGGGCCGGGGAGGTTGAACCCAGGTCAGGCCTTCTTCTCATTGAGGTGACATTGAGGGGAGATCTGTTGGCTTTTTGTTTTTTTTTTTCCTTTTTAAACCATCTGGCTGTAATAGAAGAAATAAATTGGAGCTTGTTTTCTAAAAATGAGAGCATGTGCAGTCAAGCAGCATCTTTTATTTTTGTGCGGCACATCTAAAAGAGGCGCGAGCCTGCCTCGCTCTCGGCGCGCATCCGGCTGCTCCTGCCCTCCTCCCCGGGCTCCCTGCCCTCACTTCCCTGCTCCCACCGCTCGGCAGGGAGCTGCTGAGGGCTGTGCATGTGCCAGTCAGCCCCACGGGGCGGGGGAAGGCGGCAGGGCACCTGGAGGAGGTGTGGGTGGGTGGCTGCGCTGCTGCTCTGGTCCCTGCTCCCGTAGGAGCCCCTGGCAGGGAGCAGGAGGGAGCAGGGGCACTTGTGGCAGCCCCCCTGCTCAGCTGGAAGGTGCAATTGGATGGACAGGGAAGGAGCAGCTGCTCACAGTTGTTTGCTTTGGGTCTGCTGGCAGTGGAGAGCATTTCCCCTCTCAGTTCCTGCACACGAGAAGGAATCATGGAATCACAGAATCGTTTGGGTTGGGAAATACCTCTGAGACCATGCTGTGCCCAATGGCCACCAGAGCACTGAGTGACACATCCAGGAATTCCTTGGGCACCTCCAGATGGGCTCTCCAAACCTCCCTGGGCAGTTCCAATCCCTGACCACCCATTCCATGGGGAAATGGTCCGACCTGCCCCAGCCTGAGGCCGTTCCCTCTCCTCCTGTCCCTGTGCCCTCCTGGCAGGAGCTGTGCAGAGCCACGAGGGCCCCCCTGAGCCTCCTTTGCTCCCTCTCTGATGTCCCCTCCCTGTGTTTGGGCAGCTCTGCAGTTGTCCAGGCCACAATCTGCCCAAACTGAATTTTTTATTCCATCAGGGCCATGCAGGAGATGGGGATAATACTTGCCTTGCAGAGCATTGTGCAAGTCAATTTGCTGATTATTTACAAAGCACATCAGAGTGCTGCTTCAGTTGTACACAGGGTTATGATAATTAGTAATTCCTTATGACACTTCCTTTTCTTTCTGCCATAAATATTGGCCTAATGTAGGGACAGCCCTGCCTGTGCTTGTCATCCCAGCGCCTCAGAGGGAACAAAAAAGCTGGATTTGGTTTGTAAATGGTGCTTCTTTATCCCCCTCCTCCTATCCCACCTGACCCACAAAGCCTCTGAGCCCTTTGGTGAGCTGCTGCTGGGCTGGTGTCCATTGCTGGGTCTGTGCTTGGGGAGGACTCGCCCCTTGCATGGAAATCTCATCCCTCTGGAAAACCCCTGCTTTCCTGCAAGAAAGCAGGAGCTGCCCTGGGAAGATCTCTGCCCTCCCTTTAAAACTGGGCCAGGATCTGGGATAACAGGGCACAAGGGTTTCTCTCCCAGCTTTTCCCTTTCTTTCTCTCTGTCTTTGCCCAGGTTTGGATCCCATATTGAGCTGTTCTGTTCCAAGGTGTGTGTGCAGCATCTTGGCTTTGCTTTGGCCAGCTTGGATAGGAGATTTTATCTTGTAGTGTGTTGTTTTCCTCTTCTCCACGTAAGTACAACTCGGGCCTTTGCTGTCCATCACACAGGGCTGGTTTTACTCAGCTGTGAGTGGCTTTGGGTGCTTCTGAGGGTGTCAATATCCTGTGTGTTTAATGCTTCAGCGCAGTGAGTCCAGAAGCTTGTGATACCTATTTTTAGTGCTGAAAAGTTTTGACAGCTCAAGCAAAGCTCCATTATCCATCACTTGACAGCCTCGTCAGCAGCGTGCAGCTTGTCACTCTCGCTCGGAGCTGCTTTTTCCAATGAAATTCAAACTATTGGCAGGGATGTGGTGCAAGTGTGTCAGAGCGCAGCATGGAAATGACAGCAGCTACTGCCTAGTTTAAAAAAAAATATGTGAGAGGAGGTGTTTGCATTAGAGGTCTTGAGTAAAATGTTCCTCCTTGAGCATTATTGTGGAAAAAGGCAGCAGGCCCTGTTCTGTTCAGCTCTGCCCAACCTCTGGATAACGCTTCCAGGGATGCACAGGATGGGATTGTTGGGGTGTCTGTGCAGGGCTGGATGGTCCTTGGGGGTCCCTTGGGTGTCTGCAAAGCCCAAAGCTTAAATTTGCCAGGCAAAACCTCAAATTTAAACTTGTGCTGGGGCCGGAGGTGGCTCCTGCCTCTTGTCACTTGTGTGGGTTTCACAGGCAGAGGTGCTGGCTCGCTGCCACCATCCACTCCCTGGGGCTCATTAGAGCCTTTTTCAGCTCCCCTTGTAGCCAAACAACAGGGATCAGCTTTCCCAGGAGCTGATATATCTGCTGACCTCTCCAAAGGGAAAAAAAACCTCCTGTAATTCATTACCTGACTTCTGTGGAGGCTGAAAGGGAGCTGCTGGTGAGTGAACAATACTTGCCTTTCACAACTGCCTTCCTAATCCCAAATAGAAACATGAGGCTGAGAAAACCTTTCTGATAGCAGGGAGTGTGGATACATTCAACCCAGTATAATTTTTCATGGCATTAGTGTTCTGTAATTGCCAGGGCTTGGTGTGCAGGGTTTTATTGGACAAAGCGAAGGCAGGCAGTGTTAAACATCAATTTGAGGGGGTAGGAACAATTCTGATGGTGGTGTGATGGTTTTCCTTCAGTGCCCTCTTGTGAGGTGCTGCTTCACAGAGTTTGAAAGCTGAGGTTTCAAAAAAAAAACAATGCAAGCTAAGTCAACTTTCTTATTCAGTTTATGATTGAATAGAAGATGGCTCGAGCCCAACTGTCCCAACCCTTTGCCCTGCCAGGTGTGAGGCCACACAAAAAGTGGGATTCCAGGGTGAAAGCAGTGCCTGGCTTGGCCACATCATCCACAGGGAACTTTGAAGGCCAGGTTATGTGTGTAGGGCTGCAGTTTTTCCAGGATTCCCTGGAAAAGGGCACCAGTGTCCCAGTGACGTGTGCCCAGCGTCATCTGTGCTTGTGGGATGTTTGGAGAAGCACCAGCACTGGCCTGCACATCAGCTCCTTGGTGTTCCCTGGGGATTTCCTGAGGGATTATTAGTGGCTGACAGACCCCAGCTGGTGTCCTGAAAGATGCTTGATAGAGGGGGTGATGATCACCTCAGGAACTCCACCATGACGTGCAGAAGGAGCCGAGTGGCTCCACCTGTCTGGGTGGTGGAGACAGAACCTCCTCCAAGGCCACCTGTGTGTGCAGGTGAAAAATAAGACAGATACAATCATGAATTTTTGAAGCACCCTGGCTTTGTAAAGTAAGCCTTAGTTGAGGAGATACGGTCTGCAGAGCCCGTGTGAGCCCAGCAGAGGCTCCTGCTATCTCACCTTGCTCTGTGCTCAGGGTGAGTCACTGGGCTGGAGTGGCTCCCTTTCTGCTGCCCCAAGTGCTAATCCATTGTTAAAATGATATTAACTCATGCCTGCTAATTAGCAGGTGTGCCAGGGTGTGAGAGGCCCAGGATGTTAATTAGGGTTGATAAAAACGCCTTTATGCAGGGTACACACCTGGATTGTGTCTGCCTCCTTCCACCACAGAGAAGGGCTGTGTGGTGGGACCTGGATTGTGTCTGCCTTCCTTCCACCACAGAGAAGGGCTGTGTGGTGGGACCTGGATTGTGTCTGCCTTCCTTCCACCACAGAGAAGGGCTGTGTGGTGGGACCTTTCTCCGCTGGCCTCTGTGCTGGGATGGATATCTGGGGAGCCAGAACCTCCCTGGAAGGTTCATAGAATCACAGAATGCTTTGAGTTGGAAGGGCCCCACAAGGACCATCCAGTCCCACTCCTGTCCCTGCACACCCACCCCAGCAATCCCACCCTGGGCATCCCTGGAGTGCTGTCCAAAGCTTCCTGGAGCTCTGTGGGGCCGTGCCCATTCCCTGGGGAGCCTGGGCAGTGGAAGAACGTTTTCCTGATCCTCCCCTGATCCAGCTGCAGCCCTTCCCTGGGTCCTGTCCCAGGGAGCAGAGATCAGAGCTGCCCATCAGGAGGAGCTGCATCCCCATTGAGGTGTGACCTAAACCTTCTCCATTCTGGAGGGATTCATCCTGCCAGAAGGATGGAAGGAGAAGAGACCTTTCCCAGTGGTATCAATACTCAGCTGAGGAGGGGAGGGTCGTGTTGTGCCCTGCAGAGCTCATGGCTGCTCCTGAGGCTGCTGGAGGGGCCGTTCCCGCAGCCACCCCGCTCCCCTCGGAGCTGGCCAGGCTGGCTGTGCCATTCCAGGCAGAACATCCCAGGCTGTCTCCCAGCAGGTTTGGTAGTTCCTGGCTGGCACAGGGCTGTTTACACAAGCTGGCTCGTGCCCTTGGAGGAAGCCCACATCCAAAGGGAGTGTCCCTGTGTGTCAGCAGGGCCGGGAGCCAGGGCTAGGCCTGGCAGTGCCTGTTCTCCCCACGGAGAGCCTGGCACTGCCCACCGGGGCTCCTGCTCAGGCTGCTCCACACCTTCCCTGCTCCCACCATCCCGGGCTGCTCACCCAGCCACGCTTCCTGCAGGGACCATCTCATCTCTCTTGGATCCTGCACGACTCAGGAGGAGGCATCCCTTGCCTCTCCCTCCATGGATCTCTCCCCATACCTTAGGATTGCTGCTTAGGGCTTGCTGGTTTTTGCCCCGCTGCTCTGGGGCATGATTGAAGGGGAAGTCTCTGCTTTTCTTTTGCAGATCTGCACTGAGGCTTGTGGCTCTGCACAGCTCCTGACAGGAGGGGACAGCCAGGAGGGTCAGGCTCTGCTTCCAGGGAACAGGGACAGGAGGAGAGGGAACGGCCTCAGGCTGGACACCGGGAGGAGTTTGTCCATGGAACACATGGTCAGGCATTGGCAGGGGCTGCCCAAGCAGGTTTGGGGTCCCATCCTTGGAGGTGTCCAAGGAATCCCTGGATGTGCCACTCAGTGCTCTGGGCTGGGGACAAGGTGGGCATCAGGCACAGGTTGGACTCAATGGTCTCAGAGGTCTTTTCCAAGGAAATAATTCTGGGATTTAAAGCCCACCAGTGGTTACAGTGATGTCTGAAGCTTTCTGCAAGCTGCTCTACAGCAGCTCATGTTTTGCTGGGAGTTCTGCCGTGCCCAGGGATTGCTGTGGGTAGCAGGAAGAGCTGTCCCCTGCTGTGGCAGGGTGCAGGTGGCACTGGCAGCAGAAGGGTGCTGCTGCCCTTGCCCTCCGAATGTGAATTCAGTGCAGAATTCGCTGCTGATGTGTCACAGCAAGCAGCACCTGTCCCTCCTGTGCAGTGTGGCAGCGGGGCTGCAGCGTCTGTGGGAGCTGGGGTGTGCACACCTGTGCGTGGGTGCACGCCAAGGCTGCTCCAACGGCAGCGACCCCGCTCCAGTGGGAGTGATCCCACTGCGATGGGTGTGATCCTATTGCGACGGGAGTGATCCCACTCTGATGGCAGCGATCCTATTGTGATGGGAGCAATCCTGCTCCAACAGGAGCGATCCTATTGCAATGGGAGCGATCCCACTCCTATGGCAACAATCCCGTTCCAATGGGAGTGATCCTGTTCTGACAGGAGCAATCCTACTCCAATGGGAGTGATCCCATTCCCATGAGAGAGATCCTATTGCGACAGCAGCGATCTCATTTTGATGGGGGTGATCCCACTCCAATGGCAATGATCCTGTTTCACTGGGAGTGATCCCACTCCAATGGCAATGATCCCGTTTCACTGGGAGTGATCCCACTCCAATTGCAGCGATCCTTTTGTTGATGGGAGTGATCCTCCTCCAATGGCAGCAATCCCATTCCAATGGGAGTGATCCCACTCTGACAGGAGTGATCCCACTCCAATGGCAATGATCCCGTTTCACTGGGAGTGATCCCACTCCAATGGCAGCGATCCTATTGCGACAGCAGCAATCCCATTCTGATGGGAGCAATCCTGTTCCCATGGCAGTGATCCCGTTCCAGTGGGAGCGATCCCATCCCGCTGTCAGCGATCCCTGGGCGGCGTGGGAGCTGTGCCCTGTTCAGTGGCCCTGCAGGCAGGCACAGCAGGGCAGGCCCCGCAGCCCCATGGCCCTCTGAGTCACCATGGGTGGCTCACCAAACCTGCTCGTCTGCTCGGGGTTTGCGAGTTCCCAGCACTGAAAGCTGCTCTCCGTTTGTTTGTCTGCAATGGGAACTGCTGGCTTGCTCACTCGGGGTTTAAATTCTCCAGTGCTGAGGATTGTTGAGTGCTCCCCTGGCCAAACAGTGTCTGACCCCATCTCTCCTCCAGCCCTGTGCCGCTTCTGGGCTGTGCCTGTGGTCACGGGGGACCTCGTGCTGGGCGTGGGTGGGTCTGTGGGAAACATCTGGGGTGAGAAGTCAAACCCAAGGTGCTGTTTGAAGTGGGCTCGGACTCACTGCTCACTCCTGTTCCTGGTCACGGGGGCTGTACGGATGGCTGTGCCCTGTCAGATTGCTTCTCTGAGATCTTGTCCCTGTCCCAAAATAGAATCATCTCCTCCCTTGCTCTGCACCCAGGCTGTGGAACCCCACAGCCTCACTCTAGCTGTTAAATCCTTTGGGTGCCGCAGCTGTCTGGGTCAGAGCCAGGCTCCTGCACGTACCTTCTGCCTTTTTATTTTATTCTATTTTTTTCCTCCTGGTTCGGTCCTTTCCCCAGCTTGTGGTCACTGCTGGGTTGCAGAGGGTGGGACTGCAAGGGCAGGGGTATTGCTCAATACTCGGTATGTCTGAAGCATCGTGAGAGTTGTAGATGTTAATTTGTTAATTAATTTGATTTCTGCTTGTAAAGAACATTGACTGTGTTGTCTGCTTCTTTTTCAGAGCAGTTTCATACCTGTTTTTCCTGTCCCACATACGTGGTGCAGAGGCAAGTTGGGGGATAAACACAGATGGGTTTTGTGTTGGTATTTCTTATTTATAGCAACCATTAGCCAGCCCTGGTCTGGAGGATGCTGCTGCTGCTGCTCAAATCTTAATCCAGAGACGGTTATGTGCAAGTAGGGAATTAAGTAAAACCAGATCGATGTAATTCCTAATTCCCTATCCTGGAAACCCTTCTGCACCTGTGGCCAGCTGACTGGGAGCAGCTGCGGGTGTGTTTTTAAGGAGTCCCTTCCCGAAGCACCAGCCCGTACGGACCAGACACCCTCGGGGTGCTGGGGGAGTGGGGGGCAGAGGCAGAAGGCACAGGCTGGGTCGGAATGGTTTATTTTCTGTCTCCTGGTGAGCTGCTGCAGCGAACACAGCAGAATCCCGAGGGTTGTGGAGCCGGTGCGCCCGGCATCGGGAGCCAGCCGCCTCTCCGGGCTCCTCTCGCAGCCGGTGAGTTACAGTCCCCCCGGAGGGATGTCCCTAGGAATCCACATCTCAGGAGCCAGCGGGGCTGAGTGGCAGCTCGTCTGAAGCCTGTGACGGGAGGAATTAATCAGGAGAGGGAGGGAGGAAGAGACGGAGGGAGGGAGGGATGGCAAAACCCCAAACCTTCAAACACACCCAGTTGACCCATCTCATCTCAGCGTGAAACTTGGCGAGTTCCACCCACTCCGGAGCAGCCGGGGAATGAAATGCAGGCGCTTCCTCCTCCTCTGTGCTAGCGGCGGCCGGGGCTCGGGCAGCGGGAGAAGCGAAGATGTTCGTGCTGCTGATGATGAGCGGTGAGAGCCGGGGAATGGGATGGGGATGCAGCACAGCTGGGCTGGCTGGTGCTCTGTGTCCGGGAGGGCTCTCCCCTCCCGATTGCCCTCTTTTGTGCACAGAGGTGCTGCTTTCTGTGAGTTGTGCTTAGCTGGGGTCTCAGGTGCTGTTTGCTTCTCCGGGGTTTGTGCTGCTCGGAGGGAGCTGACTGAATGGGAGCCGGGGAGTTGAGAGCTGAATTCCCTAAGAGAGAAAATGTGGTATCGTGTTACTGACGGGAGATGTTCCCTTCTCCGGCTGTCTGGCTTTATTTTCCCTAATTACAGGTTGCCACGCTCTTTAATTGTTGAAAATGAGCCCCGTGAAAGGTTTCAACTTGACTGCAGCTCTGCTGGGTGTCTGTGCAGGGCAGTGCTGCTCCCTTTTTGGGGGGGCTCCCACTTCCCAAACATTTGGGAACTCTGCACAGCTGGGACTGGGGGGATGGGGGGAGCCTCGTCCCTGTCGAGCTGCTCATTTTCCTGCTGGTTCCTTCAGCGATGGCTTATCAAGTTATTTAATATCCCGGGTGCTATCTCTGAATCTAAATTGCCTAATTCTTGGGTCGGTGACAGGAAATGTGAGCACAGAGCCCTGGCTCTGCAATTCCTGTGACTAAGCATCGGTGCTGAGCACCCAGCAGCAGCAGCAGCGCTGTCTCCTGCCCTGCTGCTGTCCTGTCCCCAGGGCTGCTGGGACGATGTGGGACAGTGTCAGGGATGGCTCCTGCTTCTCCAGGGCCACGGGCAGGGCTCAGCCCTGACTCAGAGCCATCAGCTGTGAGTAATCCTCCGGGGCACAGGCAAAGGAGCGTGCGTGCCTTTTCCTGGGAGCTCAGTCGCTCTGGAGCTGTTGGAAAGGTGCTCTCAGAGTTTTGTTTCACGCAGCACAGCTGGCTGCTGGTTCCTTGGATGGTGTTTGAATGTTGCAGGAGGGATTTGCATTCCCACACGTGATGGGTGCTGTGGAACGAAGCGAGCAGGTTTGGTGGGTGTCACTGGCTCGCCTGTTTTCCCCCATCCGTGCAGAGTTTGAAGCGATCTGTGCGTTATGGAAAAGGGGTGCAAAAGTGCTGTGCTCAGCAGGGCAGGCTGAGCTGAGGGATCAGCTGCCCAAATGTGGCAGGCCTGCTCGTGCTTCCTGGGGAACCTGCTCTTTAAAGGGTGCTTGGCTGGTTTCTGACTGGTTTTGAGGCAGAAATGCTTTATTTTTCCAAAATGCCTGACAGAAAAAAAAAATCTGCCAAACCGCAAATTTGCATCATTTAAGCGTTTGCTTGAGTGTAATGCTTTTGCTCTGGGAGATCAGTGGTAGGACTCCTGCTGGAATTGGTGTTGAGGAGAAGCATTGATTTTGCAGTGGCAGTGAGTCTATTAGGCAGCAGTGCTTGGAGCAGACTCGTTTGTCTCTAATGAAGTTACACACTGTGGCTGGACTCGTAGGTAATGGCTGTTTGGAAAGGAAGCCCCAGGAAAACACAGCTGATCCCTGCAGGATCAGTGACTGGACTGCTCCAGGGAATGCCTGGGAATGCTCCTGCCCAAAGCTGGGGCAGGAGGATGAGGTGGCAGCACGGGGAGCTCCCCGCAGGATGGCTTGGGTCTAAACTGTGAGCTCCCTGTGTGCGTCAAGCACAGACACCTCACTGCTTCCCTCTGGCTCTGATGAGCTCCCCAGGGCTGGTCTTCTCCCAGCTGTGAGGGTTATTAGCTCAAAAAATTAAAGGGTCTTTGATGGGGGGCAGAAAAAGGCCTCTGGAATAAAATACCAGCTTTAAATAATTAATTGTAAGGGAAAATGCAGTGCAAAAGTAACAGTGGCATCGAGTCTTTGCAGGAATTCATCAAGGAGGAGGATGAGTCTTGTACTGATGTGTCTTCCTGGGTATTATTTCGTTAAACTGGCGGCTGTGCAGAGCATTCCAGGGAGTTTTATGGCCCAGTAATCCATTGCTGGATGAGGGGAATACATTATTTATAGATCAGAGTGTTTTAACATCCTCGCATGGGTTGTTTAAGGAGGTCAGAATGCAGAGCAGTGGGAATGGGATTAGCCCAGCTGTGCCACAAGCAGGGGCTGAAAGGGGAAGTGACCACGTAGATGTTCGTGTTTTTATTGTGCCTCATGAGGCATAGGTCAGAAGAGTTAGGGCTTTCTAGAACCAGGATGGAGCTTTTATTGCTTGTGACATCTCAAATTGTAAGTGAGCTGGAAACAGACTGCAGCATTCCTGTGTGTG
>NW_005054530.1:757987-779476 GCF_000277835.1 Geospiza fortis
GGCTGCGTGTTCGTGTTCCCGGTGGGATGCAGGCAGAGGGCTGGGGAGGGGGATGGATGGATGGACGGATGGATGGATGGTTGTGAGGGCTGCCAGCCCCTCCTGCCGTGCAGGGGCAGGGAGCTGTGGTGCTGCTCCACGTGTGAAGGCTTTCTGCTTTCTGTGTGCCGCGTCCCAGAGGCGCAGCCCCGTGAGCCGGGCTGCCAGACAGGCGCTGCATTCGCTGCAGAGTGCTTTTAGTGTAATTGCTTCTTCAGGCTTCCAGTTAGGCTTGCCATGAGCGCTGGGATGTGCAGCCCCTCCTGCCGTGCAGGGGCAGGGAGCTGTGGTGCTGCTCCACGTGTGAAGGCTTTCTGCTTTCTGTGTGCCGCGTCCCAGAGGCGCAGCCCCGTGAGCCGGGCTGCCAGACAGGCGCTGCATTCGCTGCAGAGTGCTTTTAGTGTAATTGCTTCTTCAGGCTTCCAGTTAGGCTTGCCATGAGCGCTGGGATGTGATGTTCTCAGGCAGCTCGGGAAGCCCTCGCAAAGGCGAGCAGAGCAATGATGTGGGCAGGGGGTGCCCATCAGGCAGAGCCCAGCGAGGGCTCTGCTCCTGGTTTGCCTCAGGAATCCCCCTGCTTCCAGCACCCACAGCAGTTCCCAGTGCTGCCTGCCTTTGGTTCTCCCAGCAGCGAGCTCTGGGCTGGCAGAAAGCAGCACTGGTTCAGCTCTGGCACTTTCTAGTCGTGCCTAGACATGGTGACACTCAGTGGTCTCAGAGGTCTTTTCCAGCTGTAACAACTGTGTGATTCCATGGTTCTAGGGGTAGTTAGGAGCCCAGGCTCCTGGTGATGTTACAGGGTTTAACCAGTGGCCAGGCATTCTCTGGAAGATTCCTGTTGTTGGGAGGAGCATGGAAAATGTGCTGTGGTGCCACTTGAGCCAGACTGGCACGGGGCAAACTGCGTCACCCCGCATTGCTAGAGTGCCCCTGAGTTACAGGGAGTGAGCAGCAGCTCTGGAAGCTCCTCTGGGCTGACCACAAATCACCCTGCACACGTACATCCTGCTGGGAGGCAGGGACATCGCCCAGAAATCTGCCATGGGCACACAGGAATGTGGGAGTCACAATGGGCATGCTCTTCTGTGGGTGTGAGGGCAACAGGGGTGCCAGTGGGCAGCCACGGGCTTGGGAGCAGCTGTGTTTATTTCTGAAGGGGCAGAAACAGTTATTTCCTTCTGAAATCTGCTCTGCATTTCTATTTGTATTTTCCCATCCGGACAGTTTGGAAGCCATGGGCTCAGTTTCTCCTGTGAGGTGCAGAAGAGTGAGTCACTTGTTGAGGGGATGTGATACTGGGTAGTAAGTGCAGAACCAGCTCTGGAATGGCAGAGTGTGTGTGCAAGAGGTGTTTTTTCCTGTGTGTGCAGGGAAATGTCCCTTGCATTTGTGCTGGAGCTGTTGTCCCCCTGCAAAGATGAAGTTGGGCAGTGTAGGGCACCAGCAAGGCAGAGCTGCAGGAGCTGGGGAAGGTGCCAGACCTTTCCTGCAGTGTTTCGTCCAAAGCCAGAAAGTGGTTTTGGGGTCTCTGAAACAGCAGAAGTTGGGCAGAAGAAGGGAAGTGTGTAGGTTTTGCATGAATACCTTCTTCCCTTGTTTCTGGGGGAAGCTGGGATCTCCCTCCGCACCTTACACTGCCCAGTGGCAGTGCCGGGTGAGCACGCTGTGCTCCCAGCCCAGTCCCTCCAACGGGCAGAACGAGGCTCCTCGTGCAGCCTGCTTCCCGCTGGGAATTGCTCGGCTGCTCATTTGCATCAGGCTGGGCAGGGAAGGTGTGTTCAGAGTGTGCCCCAGGCCCTCAGACACTGCAGTGGAGACAGGGCTCCCCGTTGCGCAAGGGCGCCCCAGGAAAGGAGCTGGCTGCAGCCACCCCGCCGAATCCTTCCGGCTGGAGGAGATCTTTGGGGTCAGCCAGTCCCAGCTGTGCCCAGTGCCCACCTTGTCCCCAGCCCGGAGCACGGGGGCCACATCCTGCTGCTCTTGGGCACTCCAGGAGCCCTGGCACAGCCTGGGAGAGCCAGCCCAGAGGTTGTGCACGGTCCTGCCAGCTTTTCCCCCCAGCTTTCCTTCCCTGTGCCAGTGGTTTCCCCCTCTCCTGGTGAGGGGATCCCAGGGAGAGGCCCCTGGGCAGGAGCTGGAGTGCTCCGGTTTCCCAGGGTGTGTGTGATGGCTGGGTGATGTTTTACAGGAATTGCAGCAGTGGCTGAGAGCCCTTGTCAGGCATCCTCTGATGTGTAACACATGCCAAAGGTTGTTCTGGTGAAAAATGACTGATTTTCTCTTTTTTTTTACCAGTAACAAAGGAGCCTTTTCTTTCTTCCTTTGCAACAATGAGAGTCTGGTGGGGTTTCTCTTCTCTGAAGCGGGAGGAAAGTTGTGTTTTTGTTGACTCTCGTGGTCCCCCATGGTGAGTTGGAGGGTGCTGCTGTAAGAGGTGTCAGGTGGGCACCAGAGACACACAGAGCCAGTGAGACTTGAGGCACAGTCCACAACTCTGTTCTCTTGCAAGTTGCAGGATAAAATTTATGACAATAACAAGCCTGTGGGAGTCAATTCCTTGCTGATTTTTTTTTTCCAAATTAATGCTTTAGTAACATCTGGATGATTGCTTGGTAATCTTTTTCTGGGAAGTGCTTTTGTGTGTGTGTGTGTACTTTGTTGTGGAGTGATAAATCACTGTAATTTACCAGCCTGGTTTTTAAAAATTTGGGAAGTCATACTGTGTGACGTGTTCCTTGGAGCTGTCATTCCTGGAGGCACCTGAATGAATCCATGGCATTTCAGCTCCTGTTTACTGCTTCAAGCAAGTCTTTATGCTTGACATGCTTACCTGAGCATACCTTTAACTTTGGAGTTTATGGAGAGTTTTCTGAACGGGAAAGTAAAAAGAAAGAAGAGGTTTTTGAGGAGGAGCAAGATGCAGCCACTTGATGGGATCTCATCAGGGTGCATTGGCTGGTTCTGCTGCAGAACAGGAGGCTGACCCACTTAGTGCCTGCCAAAACCTGCCTCCTCTGCTGGGTAGCACTGATCTCTGCCCTCTGGGACAGTGACAGGACCCAGAGAGCGGCTGGAGCTCTCTCAGGGCAGGTTTAGGCTGGATTTAGGGAAAGGTTCATCCCCAGAGGTGCTGGCACTGCCCAGGCTCCCCAGGGAATGCCCACAGAGCTCCAGGAGCCTTTGGACAGCACTCCCAGGACCAGATTGGGATCGTTGGGGTGTCTGTGCAGGGCCAGGAGCTGCACTGGGTGATCCCTGTGAGTCCCTCCAGCGCAGGATATTCTGTGATTCTGTTAAATTCCACAGGAAATGGGAGCTGGGGCTGTTCTGCTGCCTGAGGCAGGACGGTGATTCCCCCATCAGCAGCAGAGAGATGGAAACGCAATAATTGCCAGTCCCAGGTGTGTGATGACAGGAAAAACAGCTCCAGCTTTGTGTGAGCCCCTGGACCAGGCTCACATACCCTCCTGTGGCTGTGGAGCTCTGGTTTCAGCCCCCACCAGAGCTCTGGGTGCAGCTGCAGGATGAATCCAGCAGGGCCCTGAGCAGCTCCTGACGTGGTTGGGGTGGCTGGTGTCCCACAGGGAGGGCCCTCCCGTGTGTACAGCACAGGTACAGCTTGCAGACTATAGGAGGTGTGTCTGTGGAATGTGCTCTCTCTGCAGCATTCAGAGCATCGACTAAAAGTGCTGCAGCAAACGTTTGTGTGGTGCTGAGGACAAATGTGCAAGGCAGAAAAGGCTGAAGGCTTTGAAGGAGCCCAGTAGGACCCACAGCTCCTGGGCAGCACGTGGTCAGGCAGGCAGAATTGCTAATCAATGTATGAAGAGGAAAAATAACCCCTGCAGACCAAGCTGTGCCGAGCAGGCTGGGTTCCAGGCTTTTCCTGTGGAGCTCACAGGGGCGGCAGGAGTGGCCGTGGTATCCCATGGGGGCTTTGCTCAGGCTCAGAATCCCAGAATCGCTGAGGCTGGAAAGGAGCTCAGATGTCATCAGGTGGAAGCTGTGCCCCATGCCCACCCTGTCCCCAGCCCAGAGCCCTGAGTGCCACCTCCAGGGATGGGAATCCCAGACCTCCCTGGGCATCCCTGCCAGTGCTCAATCACCCTTTCCATGGAGAAATTCCTTCAGGTGTCCAGCCTGAGCGTGCCCTTCTCGTTTCCAGTGCGTTTTGCTGAGAGCTGCTGTCTGCAAGGGGAACAAGAAGTCTGAGGGATTGCCTTTGGAGTCAGCCAGCCCCATTTCTAGGACCTAGACCTGCCATCCCTGTGAGCACCTTCTCCCTTGCACTGGGATGGGCTCCCAGTCCATGCTCCAGGTTCCCAGGTCAAGGGGCTCATCCTGCTGGTCCCCAGAACCTCTCAGGCTGAGCTGTGCTTATCCCAAGGTTTGATTTGATCATCCTGTGTTTGGAACAACTGCCCAGGCCACGTTCCCAAAGCTCAGCAGCTTCAGGAGGAGCGCAGCTCACCTGGCATTCACACAGGATTGCAGATCTTTAGCTCTCTCAGAGCAATCTTGAACCTGCTCATCAGAGTGTGCATCTCACTTGAAGCCACTCCAGCTGTGCACAGCTATTTTTGTACAGGAACCCTTTGAAATTTTAATGCACTTTTTGCTCGTTGAACCCCAAAATGAGTCACTTAAGGGAGCAGCAGCAGTTTTTCAAAACCTCTACCTGGAACCTGTTGCTTCCACTGACTTTTCTGTAACCTGCTTTGGGAAAAGGGAAACACATCCAGGTGTTTCTCAGGAACGTGATGGGATTGTTGGGGTGTCCTGTGCAAGGTCAGGAGTTGGATTCTGTTCCTGTGGGTCCCTTCCAATTCAGGACATCCTGTGGCTCTGTGGTTTGAGGTCATGGCAGCATGTGACACTGCTGAGAAGGAATGAAGGACCAGAACCTTTTCAGCAGGTAAATAAAATTACCCTTTCGTCAAACTCTTCTTACAAACAAGATCTGGATTTGAATACAGGGAGATGCAGCCTCGCAGGGGTTGTGTTGCTTGCAGAGCTCCTGAATCATTGTCTAAATGGCAAGGAAATGTCTTGCCTGGCTCAGGCTGCAGCGAGCTGTGAGTCACATCCCCGCGGAGCTCGGAGCTGGGGACAGCAGGGACAGGCTTGACGCCCCCCTGGCAGCTCCTGCCTCTCGCAGCAGACGGCTCTGCCACGTGTCACCGTGAGCAGAACTCTCCTCAGGTCTCAGAGACTCAATCCACCCGTGGGGAAGCCTCTCCCAGCTCCTCCTCGGCTCCCCACCCCAAAGGGCTTCCCAAAGCCCCCAGTTCTCCAGCTCCTGGAGCTCACCGAGGCTCCCCGTTGGAGCTCTTGGGAACCTGGAAATGAGAATCGTATTTTATTGCTCAAGCTGGACCAAATTTCACATTTAGAGTCTCTGCTAGTAAAATTGACAGAGCAGTAAGAGGATTATCTTGGTCCAACCTCTCTTTTTAAACCTAGCAGAGGAATGCTGGAGGCCAGGGATTCATATTCCACTATGCCTGACCTACAATTTATGGCAGCATTATCCCAGAGTAATTGAGTGGGTCCCACAAGTCTGGAGGTGCTCGTGACTCCTTTCACTTGATTTTAGAGGCCTTTTCTGATGGAGTGGCACAGCCCCTGCTGTCTGAGGAGACATTTGTCGCTGTCCCCGCACGGGCACCTCACCTGGGTGATCTCAAAGGTCCCAAACCATGCTGTGATTTATTCTGCTTTTCTTTCAGTGGTACAGGAAAGGAGCTTCTCAGGCTGTAAAAGGGGCTTTGAGACTCGGGGAGATTTCAGATTCTTGCCTGTGAATCCCTGGAACTGGGTTGAAGAGCAGAGCCCTAATCTAGCACCTTTTTTCTCAGACACAGCTTCGGTTAAGCCTCACCACTGAGGCTGTCAGGCAGCCAGGCTGAAATCCTTGCCTTGCCATTGAATGAAATCCTCTAGAATTTAAAAACTTAGAGGGGGAAAAGGAGCGCTCAGCATGAAATCCCCCTGTCCTTGTGTGATGAACATCCCCCACATCTGGGGTGAGTGTTCTCTGGGAATGCTGAATAGGTGGCAATGAGTGATGCGTAGGGAAACACAGGGGGATGGACCCAGCCCCTGTGAGCACTGCAGGTATTCCATGGCAACAACGGCACTGGATGGGCCTCCCCAGGCCCAGCTTTGTGTTAGGCTGGGTTTGTCCAGCAGCACAGGGCGGGCTCTGAAATGCCGCCTGTGGGCACGAGCTGTTCCCTGGCAATGGGGATGGGAGGGCTGGGGCTGGCTGGGTGTCATTATCCCACTAGCTGCGCTCCAGAGCTGTTATTTAATTCCCACTGTGGCTCTGAAATGGCGCTCAGAGGATTAGGTGGATGTGGATGTGAGCAGCTTGATCCCCGAGTGCCTGGGCTGGGTTATCAGCGTTTCCTACAGAAACTGAGCTGAGAAATTGGGACTTTGGGCTGAAGGACCATTTGTGCCTCAGCTTGCCACAGCCCTGTGCAGATAACCCTGACTGTGGCTCCCTCTGCTATCAGGGGGGTGGATGCACGTTGGCTGTGCTGCTTTTAGTAAGAGAACGTTGAAAATATTCTAAATATAACTCTTTGTTAGTCCGATGAAAGACCATTTTAATTTTAAAGCAGCAAATATTTCAGCTGGGCTTCCATAAAGAGTATTAGTTTTTAATTATTTCTGGCATTTTCCCTGATTAAAAATGGAATTTATTACTCTTCTAGTTCTAATTTTGTTTACTGACTTGGCAGGTAGCATTGCTCGTGGTTTCCTTCATGAAAGGCACTGTCATTTTGAAAAAGCTGGATGGCTCTTGGGTTGATGTATTTCTTCACCTGAATGCATTGGGAAAATATTGGTAGAATTTTCACATTTGAAGGCTGGTGGTGCTTACAGCTTATTAATTGTTGTTGTTTGAGCATCAGGTTAGCTTTGTGTGACATCAGTCAAACCTATGGTCAGTCAAGTCCAGGATGTCAATATTTGGTTTCCCTTCAGCTGAATTAAAATTTATAGTTGGCTGTCATGATAGTAAATGGGATTTGTTTTGATTAATTGTTCTCTGTGTGCAAATTCCAACCCATTGTGGTGCACATAACCTGTTGTGCATCATCTTTTGCTGAGTACATCCCTAGAAAGTGTCTCAGCAGAGGCATGCAAGGTCCTTAGGAATGATATCCTTTCTGTGGGAATTTATCAGCCTGTTACAACTGGCACAGCAAAAGAATCAACAAAATTAGACAGCAGTTGGTTTTTTAAATTTCAAGTTGGTGTTAAGAACCGTGTTCAGTGCTGTTATTTATTACTTGCCTTAAATACAGGCTAAGTTAGGAAACATCTACAGTGGGACATGTTATTTATCTGCTCACAGCATGTGGCGTTCTCCAGAATATTCCCCCCAAACTCCTTAATGGATTAATTGGGCAAAATCTCCCCCGACAGATAAACAATTCTGCTCTGTTTCACGTGGGTGGATCGTGTTCGAGCAGAGAAAACCTCCAAGCAGTGTTCCTGTGGGATTCCCAGCTCCTGGTTCAGTTTAGGCTGGAGTCACTGGCTGGCAGGCTGGACTGGGAGCTGAATCCATGAATGTCCATCTGGAATTTCTCTGGGAAAAGAACTCCAGTGCAGAACTGCAGTGACAGGAGAGCTGGGATGGATCCATCCCTGGGACGGTGCAGAACTCCAGTCGGGTCCCTGCTGGGTTGGATCCATCCCTGGGACGGTGCAGAACTCCAGTCGGGTCCCTGCTGGGTTGGATCCATCCCTGGGACGGTGCAGAACTCCAGTCGGGTCCCTGCTGGGTTGGATCCATCCCTGGGACGGTGCAGAACTCCAGTCGGGTCCCTGCTGGGTTGGATCCATCCCTGGGACGGTGCAGAACTCCAGTCGGGTCCCTGCTGGGTTGGATCCATCCCTGGGACGGTGCAGAACTCCAGTCGGGTCCCTGCTGGGTTGGATCCATCCCTGGGACGGTGCAGAACTCCAGTCGGGTCCCTGCTGGGTTGGATCCATCCCTGGGACGGTGCAGAACTCCAGTCGGGTCCCTGCTGGGTTGGATCCATCCCTGGGACGGTGCAGAACTCCAGTCATGTCCCTGCTGGGATGGATCCATCCCTGGGCTCTGCTGGGAGCCACTTTCCCAGTCCAGCAGCACTCAGCTCTCACATCATCACACCTCAGCATCTCCCCTCTGAGTGTGCAGAGTGTTTCTGGGGCAGGGAAGAAGATGGATTCTGGAAGTCTTGCATAAACAAATTGCACTTGGCAGGCAGGATGCTGCCCTGCTCTTCCCTGCTTGTTCAGGGTTCCAGTAGAACGGGCTCCCTGATACAGAAATATCCCAGAAGAGAGGCTGGGCCAGGAGGACTGGAGCCAAGGCAGGGCTGTACCTTCTCCCTTTGAAGCAGCATCCTGCCTGTGTTTGCATTTTCTGCAGTTTTCCTCGTGTGCTGGCAAAGAAATGTCAGGGTAAGTTTCCTGAAAACAAAGGATTGGAATGAATGAAGTCTTTTTCTCTCTTGGTCCTGAAACTGGTTATGAGCTTTTCTTTATTTTTTTTCCCTAAGCCAGTTAGGTTGGGCTTTAGAGAACAAACCTCAAACCCCAGACAATGCAGTGAAGCCAAAAGCTTGGAGCAGGTGTTGCCCACTTGTTCAAACACGTCCAGGGCTTGTTTCCTTTTCAGAAGGCACTTGGAAGTCAGGCCTTGAGGAGGAAAACTAAAATGGAACTGTGGAGCATGAACTCAGAGCGGGGGCCCCGTGCCCCAAAATTGTGTATTGACATGTGGGGCTGAGAGAGGAGCAGGTTGTTAACCCTGCTGAGCCCTGGGAGCAGAGGCACATCTCCCACTGAACCTTCCCAGGGTTCTCCAGCCTTTTTGTGTGTTGGGAGGAGGAACTGCAATCCCTCTGCCCTCCCTGGGGCTGCCCCTGCATCCCTGGCAGTGCCAAGGCCAGGCTGGACAGGGCTGGGAGCACCTGGGTCAGTGGGAGGTGTCCCTGCCCATGGCAGGGGTGGCACTGGGTGGGCTTTAGGTCCCTTCCAGCCCAAACCATTCCAAGGTTCTGTGATTCCCATGCTGCAGATCTTGGCTGCCTCACAGGCTGGGTTTTTGCCAGTGTTTGCTGCATCTCCTGCAGAAACAAACACTTGTTCTTCCTGATTTCACCTCCATGCCCTGATCCCATCAGGGCACGGTTCCTCCACGTCAGGAGCTCCCAGCCTGTGCTGTCAGTGGGGCTGGGAAGTTGTTTCCCCTGTAAAGTTGGAGGTGCCCATTGTGTAAAATGTTTCACAAGCCACTTTGGGCTGGGAAAAGAACGTGGTGGGGCAGAGCCTGCAAGCTGGAGCAGAGAGGTGCACTGCCAGGTGATTATACATTCCTTTTCATGGCTTGTTTGGGTTTTTTTAAGAGGCAGAGAATAAGCTGAGGCATGTTAGAGCCTGTGTGAGGAGCGATAATGGAGTGCTGCTCTCCTTTCCCACAGCTGGGCGGAGGGAGGACGTGCCAGACCTCAGTGCCTGGCTCCTTGTGCTCACAGCCCTGTCCCCTGGGGCTGGTGGGACATGGCTGAGGTGCTCGGGGGGCTCTTGCCTTCCCTGTGACACCCACATCCCTGTGCCCTCCTCACCATGGCGCTCCTGCTGTCCCCTTTCCCATCCCACCTCCCCATCCAGGAATGAGCTCTGTGCTGAGTGCTCCCTTTCCATCCTGGCTCCTCAGGTGAAGCAGAGCTCAGAGGGGATGGGGGTGGTGGAAATGGGCCTCAGACCACATTTCAGCCATGCCTGTAGCAGTTTATGTGTCTCATTTCAAAGCCATTCCACGGCTGGTTTGAATTACTCCTCCCTCGTGACCTGTTGTGCTGGTGAATGGTCAGGCTGAGCAATATCCCAATATTAATTGGTGCCCTGGGATTTCGGGTGCTGCTTGGAGGAGCTTCTCTCTGCTTCTGAACATTAAGTTACTCTGCAAATGTTTTTATTGTCTTAAAGAGGGGTTTACTGCCTGTTTACATAATTACTAATCTAATAATTACAGTGGAATTGAGCCCTGAAAGTTGGTGGATCTTTGTGAAACACTGAACAAAGGAAGCCTGTCAGCTTTTTGTAACTTTTATAAATCTAAGCCTCGGGAACAATCGAACTGACAGAAATCCCACAAAAATGTCCCAGTTAATGGATTTTCTGTTTGCAGCACTCTATAGGGTTACAGAAATCCTGGTGGCTAATTGCAGCCTTACAGATGGCACCAGGAGGGATGGATTTGTGCTGCCTTCCTTTGGCTCCCTGCAGTTCAGAGCCAGGAACGCTTTCTGCAGAGGGAGGAGAGTATCTGGCTGCTTTTTGGATGCTTTGCTGGGAAAATTTCAGGTATTTTAAAAATTACACGTGAGTTGTTAACAGGGATGTTTGCAGAGCTTCTTGTGAGTTTCTTTTGAGGGGCACTTTTTTGTTTGAATGGGAAAATGAGATGGGGATTGTGACCTGGGGTGGTGCTGGGAGATGGCAGAGAACTACCTGTGCTTCCTCCTCCTCCTCCTCCTCCTCATGACTGGGTCTCCTGGGGCACAGCAGGGAGGAGAAGGAGAAGGAGCCTTCCCTGCGGCCCCTGAGAGGGGCCAGTGGAGCTGCTGGGGGGGCTGTCAAGGAAAAGGTCCTAAAAATGACCCCTGAGGAAATGTTCTGTGGAAAACAGAGAAATAACATCTTGTTTCTCTCAGATCTCCCCCTCTGTTCTTTGCTGCCTTTGGCCTTCTCCTTCTGGCCGTGAGCGTTTGGTGCGCGCGCCAAGGCGAGATTTCCCTCTGCGACATCAGAAGCTTTCTGCTTCCTCTCCGAACCTCTTGGCTCCTTTGGGGCCCTGCTGCAGAGGCCAGGGAGGGAGTTTTGCCCCTGTGAGACCCCGAACGGCGCGGCTGCTCTCAGTGGCTGGCGGGCAGGGCGCTGGGGAGCCGCTCTGCGCGGGCGGAAGCCGCTCGTGCCCCGGCTTGTTCCCTTCTGCCCAATGCAGGGGCTGGGCAGCTCCCGGGCAAGAAAGGGCTGCAGTCAGCACAGAGCAGCCAGGGAGACACCTCTCCTTGCCCTCTGCCCATCCCTGCTGCAGCCCCACAGCCGGGGAGCCAGCAGAACTCCGCTGGGAGGGTCTGTGTTGCTGTGTCACGCCAGCGGAGCTGTGCTGCTGCTGAGGAGCTCACCCTGAGCTTGGTTTGCTTTGGGACATAAAGAAAGATGTGTCACCGTGAGGCACATCAGCATTTTGCTGCTGTGACCGTACTGCAGGCTCAGTCAGAGGTCGTGTCCCTGGCAAATACTTGTGCTGTGGATCTGGCCCCAGTGTGGAGGCTGTGCTTTGAGTCCTGCACCGCACAGAGCTGTCCTTGCTCCTTTAATAACATCTCGAGAAAGGTTTTCTAGGAGTTGATTAAAACCTCTGAATAATAAAATATGAGGTTATACAAAATATGAGGTTTTTTACCTTTTTCCCCCCTCTTTTCATGTAGCTATGTCAGCTCTGAAAAGTGGTGGAAAAAACCTAAGAAAACAAGTAAGGGAATTGCATTTGAAATGTTTTGATATTGCTCATGGGTGACTTGAAAGGATGTACAGCCCATCAATGATGTGTGATAAGGAGATCTTTTCAGACCAAGGCTGTCTTTGATGGCAGAACATCCACAGGTCTCCAGAGCACATGCAGGGCAGACTCTGTAGTAGAGAGCAGAAAAGTTCAAGGTGAAACCCCCTGCACTGGCACAAAGGTTATTGCCTCCCAAAAAGAGATACAAGGGCTGGTGCAGAACCATGGAGTGTCTTTGTTTAGCTCTGTTGTAAATGTGTCCTTTGCTTCTCTCTTTTGTCCCCTTTGTCTTTAAAGGGCTTCCCTTGAGAATGGCAGCAGTCACTCTGTGTCTGAGGTGCATCACTCTCTGCAGAAATAGTCACTGCTTCTGGCCTGGAGGATCAGTGTGAGACGTGGCTGTGGCTGCTGCTGGAGGGGAAGGCACGGGACAGTCACCTCTCCTGGTGGCTTTGGCTCAGGAGGGTGGAAAAGTGTCTTTCAGGAGGAAATTCCTGCTCCCTGATGTTATTTTTAACACCCTTTTGAGTAAAAGCTGCTTTAAGCAGTAACACAGTGGGGGCTGTGTGCATGCAGACAGAAGCAGTGCTGGGAGGTTGCTGGGAGAGGCTGGATGTCCCTGCAGCTGGGAGGTGGCTCTGTGGGGGGACAGAAGCCATTCAGGTGAATTCAGGAGCTCAGGTGGGTGAGTAACTCCCTTGCAGCACAGGCAGGGTGACTCTGGTCACTGTGTGCACAGATAGACTGCGTGTGCATCTGCTGCAGGGTTTGCTTTCATTGGGCTGGGAATGCTGCCACAGAAAACACCAGTGGCTTTGGCAGCCCCTAAAATCATCTCCCGCTCTTTAAACGCAGAGAGGAAACTGGTTCTTTTCTTGCAGGGCTGTTTTGGAAAAGGGAAGCGCTGAAATGATGGAATGGCACTTGCTGCTCAGAATATCAGTCACAGGCTGGAGAAACCTCTGAGGTGTGGGGTCCCAGCTGTGCCTGCTGTCACTGAGTGCCACGGGCACTCATTACAGTGCTGGGTAGATTTGCTGTGCTTTTGTTTGGTGGTGGGGCTGATACCTCACCAGCCTGGCATTTGGAGGAGGCATAGCTGTTGTTTTATGAGGAGTTTGCATTCCTCACACATATTTTAGAATGCCAAAAAAAAATTCCCACTTCTTCATACTTCAGCTCAATGTTTTGTTTCTGTGATTATAGCCAGCACAAAAAGGACTGAGAGCCTGGTGCTGAAATATTCCCACTAGGGTTGGGAGCATCTCTGCCTGCTCCTTCTCTGGCACTGCTTTTTGGGTCATTTTCAGGGAGAATTAGGCTGAAGCTGGTTTGGCAGTGTGCTGTGCAGGATGCCAGGAGCTCACAGGTACAAGCCCTGCAGCTGCTCACCTGGCACCCCTCACAGGCAGCTCCCCTTGCCAGCAACAACATTCCCTCTTACTGACCACAGATGGCAGAGCCAGAGGAGGACCTGGACCAACTGTGGAGGATTTGTTGTTGGCTTTTTCCTACTGCTCAGGAGCAGCTTGAGTTTGGGAAGGACGAGCTGTGTCCCTGTGTGCAGCTGTGATCCCTGGGTCTCAGGACTCCAGGGCAGGGTTCAGGCCCCGAATCCCAGCTGGATGCACTGGGGCTGCTCAGCTGCCTCTCTGCCTGTGTTCCATTTGACAGCAGCTTTGTTGTGCTGAACTCCTCTCAGAGTGAAGCCTCACTTTGGCCTTGCCTGTGCTGAAGGTGTCTGGTCTGTGTTAACCTTGGCCACGGTGAGGATTGCACGTTCCAGATGAGGTCAGTGTCTTCTGCAGCATCAGTCACTGCTGTCTCTGCTGGGCAAGTCCTGCTTGGTGCATCCTTTGATTTACATTTGCTTTTCTTGGCATTTCTGTCACACACAGGGAGCTCATGGCCCTCTGGGATCAATATGAGACAAAAGGTCTGTTCTGTGCTCTGACTTTTCCCAGCTTGGTGTCCTTAGCACAAGTCACCAGCACATTTCATTTTTATGTGTCTGCACTGAAAGCATGAAAAGACTTGAATGAGGTAATTCTCTCCTCAGCACAACCTCTGTGCAAGTTTCTTATGCAGATCATAATTCCTGTGGCACTTTTTGTCATCTTCAGCTGCACTAGCAGTTTCCTGGAAAGGTGTCTTCTGCCTTTCCTCCTCTGGAAAATGGGTCATCTTCCTGCAGGGAGTGATCGAGAGCAGCAGGCAGAAATTAATTCTGATTTCCATTTTTCCCTGTGTCACTCCCTGTTCCATCTCCCAGCTGTGCTCCCCAGCCTTGCATCCCATTGACAGACAGACGGACACATCACTGCTGGGATCACTTGTTCTGCAGTCCCAGGCAGGATCCTGATCCGCAGGTTTTAATATAAAAATTCCTCCCCATAGCCCTGTGGTTGCTTCTCTCATGGTTTTGGGATGCAGATTGAAAGCTGCTGCTGACTGGCACGTTTCAAACTCTGGATTTTGCTCCTGATAACCTCAGATGTGGTGACTCACATGCCTCTCCCCACCATGCACTCCCTGGAAAAGGAGGCAAAGCCTTCATTTTAGTTGGAGGCCACACTCAGAGCTGATGGGTATCAGCTTTCCACCCTGAGCTGCCTTAGCCTGGCTTTTGGTAGTTCTGGCTTTTCCTCTCCAGAGCATTTGCTGATCCATCCCTTTCCCAGCCCTTCCCAGGGTGGGGGCTCATCCCCTGAGCGCCCAGGGTGTCTTATTCTGGGATTTCCACCCCTCATGGTTCTGTCCCCTGTTAATTAAAGAAGCACCACCCAGCCATGTGGCCTTGGAATTGTGTGTTCCTCCCTGGGAGTGGGAGAGCCGTGGCAGGAGCTGTGAGGGATGAGCTGTGGCTGGAACCAGTCAGCCCAGATCCACTGAAGCCACCAGGTTGTGCCAGGAGGTGCCAGGTACAACCTCCTTCACCTTTGGCAGTGCCAGGCTGGTCCTGAGCAGCCCAGCTTTGCATCCCTGCTGTGCCAAGGCAGAGCTGCTCTGCTGGGGCTGAGCAGGAGGCGAGCTCAGCAGCCACCGGGGCGCTGGGTCAGCATCTTCCCTTGTCCCTGTCCCGCCAGAGAGCCCTGGCTGTGCTGCACTGCCATGCCAGGCAACAACCCCTGGCTTTGGGAAGTTTAGGGTGTTCAGTGCAGGCTTTCTGCAGCTTTCCTCCTTAGTCACCCCCTACCCTTTCCCACTGGGATGAGGCTGTGCTGGACACTGTGTTCCCAGAGGGAAGGGAGCCCTGGGGAGCCTGGCAGCAGGAATCCATCCCTCCCTGCAGTGCTGGCCTCTCCACCCCACCCCACCCCATGCAGCCTCAGTGGAGGATGAGTCCTGAGCAGTGCTGATTTCACCAGGAGCTCACAGACAGATCCTGGTGCCAAAACTTGAGCAAGGCATGCTGTCATCTGCAAAGGACACCCTTTGCTTCAATCCTTTTTCTTATTATGGAAGTCATTTTCTGTCCTCTCTCCTGCCTCTGAAGCAGTGATTGAGGAGCTTACACAGCTCTGGTGCTCAGCAAGGTTCCTCATGCTCCCTTAGGGAGAGGGAGCAGAAAGGGAAAAAAGCTCTGCTGATCTGCCTGAGTTGTGCTTCACACCGGTTTTTCCTCTGGAATCCCTCCCTAGTACTTAAGTCAGGGTATCTAAAATTAGATCCTTCATATCTCAGGCACCATCTTAATGATCTGTGTGAGGTCTTTGGCATTGCTTGAAAATCAGATTACTTACCTCAGTGCTTAAATGAGGAGATACACCAAGCACTTCCTCTGCAATTCCCCCTACCACAATTATTGCCCTGAATTTTTTTCCACACCATTTTAATCCTTCACATCCTGTCTCGTGGGCCACTCGAGCCAAGGGTTTCAGTTTTCATTGCTGGAGCCCGTGGTGCTGGCTGGTTCTTCTGTGCAAGGTCCCGCTCCTTGGCTGTACAGGGAGAGCTCCCCCAGATCCGTGTGGAGCTCTGTCTCCTGGCCTGAACATTTTCTTGTTCCTTCTCAGTCTTTGGAGCGCATTTGGCACGTCCCACCCTTGCTGTGTATCAGCAGTTCTCGGCTCATTTGGCACAAGCAGAAAGCCCTTTTTAAGCTAAGTGTAATAACAATAACACAGAACCTAAAGGTAAATAAACAAGCCACACCTTATTTTTTAATTTCAGCTGCATTTTGGGAATTCTTTTCGTTTCTCAAGTATCATATAAATGTACACTCAGTCCTCAGAGCCTCCATGGAGGCCAAGTGGGCTCCTCCTTCCCTGCAGCTCCCTCCTGGCTGGGCTTCGTCTGCCCCACAGGCTCCAGGGAGTTGCCCTCGTGGCTTCCCATAGATTTGCTTATGTCTGATGATCTGAAATTAGAATCCTTCCCCTGCTCTGCCCTTTGCTGGAAACGTGTAAAACCTTGCAGATTCTCCCCCAGGCTAGAAAGGGGGATTTTCCCACCTTTTAAAATAAAAGGGAAGGGAAGGGGAAAAACATGCTCGGATAGTTGTAAAAATGACTGAAAAACAAACAAACCCACAACGGTGTCAATTATTCACATCCCCTCTATAAATAGAGAAACCCTGGAGAGGGGGCTTTCCCTTGGGCTACCTGCTCTGCTCTTTCATGGATTTATTGCCACGGTGCTTTCTCAGTGCTGCGCTCCTGGTTGTGTTTCCTTTAGCAGGGATTTGGGGATGGCTGACTGTTGCCTCTGTGGAGGTTTAAGGTCTCTCAACAACAAACCTTCCTCCCTCCTCCTCTTCTTGCCTTTTCTTCCCTGCCTTGGGAATTGTCGTAGGGGTGGTGCTGCAGCTGGAGGAGCAGGGCTTCCCGCACCTTCCCCTTCAGGAGCTCAGCTCAGAGGGAGTGTGGGTTTGTTTTTCTTTGCCCTCCTCTTCATCTGGAGGATCACCAGCATTGTTCTCGCAGCCGTGACAGACACGGAGGGCGCGTGCTAGCGAGACACTTGCAAAGGGGTTTTGCAACTGGAGCTCTGCCTGCCCACTCCTGGGCATGGATAGATGGATGGATGGATTCCTGACCTTCCTGCATGGTCACTGGCATCACACTCCAGCTTCAGGAGCAGCCACTCTCCTCAACAGGTACTATAAACCATGCTTGGCTTGAAATTCATTTTTCTCACGAGCAGCGCTCGGTTTGAAATTAATTTTTCTCACAAACAAAAGGCTTCTATGGCATTTTAAATGTCACAGAAAGAAAACACAGAGAGGAGCACGTTTGTAATTTATTTTTGCTGCTTTAAAAGTCAACCAGCTTCTGCAATCCTCTGAAGTTGGTCTCGGGACTCAGTGTCTAGATGGAGAGTGGGGAAGCCCGGAGCATTTTGGAATTGCATTTGTGAACAAAGATCTGGGCATAGGGCAGTCTCTTCTCCATCCATCCATCCATGGGTCCAGCACTGGTGCGGCCTCACCTCAGGGCACGGGGGCAGCTTTGGGCACCGCAGTTTGAGAAGGATCTAAAGCTACTGAAGAGCATCCAAAGGAGGGACACAAGGATGGTGAAGGGTCTGGAGGCTTGTCAGGGTGTCTGTGCAGGGCCAGGAGCTGGGCTCTGATCCCTGTGGGTCCCTTCCAGCTCAGGATATGTTATGCTCCCTCTCCTGTGGGTTTTGTTTTGCAGAGGGCAGCCCAGGGACATGGGACGGGGAGAGGCAGAGCTGCCAGGCCAGCAGAGCCCTGGAGCACAGGAGAGAATTTACCTGGGTCTCAGGGCAGGGCACTGGCTGGGCTGATCTCAGCAGCAATTCATATTAACTAACTGACTATTAGCTAACAAAATGTGGCCTCCAGTCACAAAGCAAGGGCCTGATTGTCCATTTCAGGAGAAACACTGGAGTTACAGTGGCATGGAACTGGGATCATGGGTGGGGATCACAGCCCAGAGCTGCTGATGGATATTGAATGGTTTCTGTATGGAGTGCCTACTGCTCCTGCCTCTGTATGTACATCCTGCTTGATGGTAGCATTACAGAGGGCTTCTCCAAACTACATGAAGATTTACTTAACAACCAACTGATTGCATTTGAAATCTGACAAAAACAATGCCTCGTAAAATGACAAAGTAAAGATAGAACTGAAAGAGAGCTGTCATCCTTCTCGCCAGCTTTTCCTGTTCACTGGACAAGGGGATGTATTTGCATAGTGATTTTTTTCATTCTGGAAAGGAAGGGTTGTGCTTTGGAAAGGAGGCTCTTAGAAAGCTACAGTTTCCATAGTTGTCATCCATTAATGAAAAACTGTCCACGCTGTCGAGTGTCCACAAGCTAACAGAAAACAGGTGTGCTGGATTTTTCTCCAGACTCTTGGCACTGCAAACTGCTGCAGCCCATGGAAGCCAGAACTCTGTGCTGTACCTGGAATCTCAGGTAGCAGATGTGAGGAATAACAAGGTGCTCCTTTAATGTGTTCTGCTCCCCTGCTCTGTGTTTAATCCATGCATGGAGGTTTCCTGTGCTCCCAGCCAGGACTGGCAGCACGGGGAGCCCTGTGGGAAGCCCTTGGCCTGGTTTTGGAGGCTGTGTTGTGGCTGTGCAGTAAATACAGCTGTGCTGCCTGCAGCCCTCCAGAGCCCGGGGAGCTGCTCTGACGTGTGCCCGCGCTGGCTCGCACACACCAGGGACGTGTCTGAGCATCAGGGGCAGTCAGTGCTGACAGGGATGTTTTGTCTCCAGCGTGGAAGTTTGAAAAGCTTTATTTGATTTTTTTTTTTTAATCAGATCAGTTGTTCCACGTGTGGGTGTTTACAACTGTCCATCTCCCCTGAGAACGGGCTGGTGGGTCACTGGTCAGCTTTTCCCTTGGCCAGCATTCGTGGGAGCAGATGTGTCCTCTCAGCAAGGGCTCTGTGCTGAAAAGGAAGTGATGGGGCTGTGCTCGTGTTTGCTTCAGCCCTTCCTCCTGGGGAATCACTTTTTGCCCTGTTGGACCTTCCAAGACCTTGCTGGAAGGAAGGATTTGCTGGAGGCTGCTTCAGAACTCCAGAAATTCTGCTGCAGCAGAGCCTGGGCTGTTGGAATGAGCCAGGACACTGAGGACTGTTCCAGTCCATATTAATGTCAAAGTATGAAAAGCAAATGTTCTTCTTGAAAAGTATGAATTGGTTTAATTTAGGAAAGATGTCCAAGTTGTAAAAGTTAATGGGAGCAAAACTTTTCAGGCAAGAGTCGATGGCTAATGATAAATCCTTGTTTTCTGGAGGAGCTGTGGTGCCCAGTTCTCACCTGCTCATGGCAAAGGATGTTGCCAGCCCTTCAGATGTACTGGAGCAGTGTGAGGATTTGGATAATGCAGGATCCAGCTGTAAACATCCCCTTTTAACAAAGGACTGCCAGGAGAGAAGGCGTTTTGCTGGAGGAGCATGGGTGGTGTGTGGAACAGGCTGCCTTGAAGCTGGTTTCTCAGAGTTTGTGTCAGATTTTAGTTAAAAACTCCTCAAAAACCACGTCAGGGTGGAAGATCTGACAGAATGCTGGGCTGTGTTTATTTTGCTCTTCTTTTGGGCAGGTTTTTTCGGGGCTGTAGCAGGCAGATCTGAGCAGAGGTGGTCACAATTCCCTTTCCTGGGAGGTGAGGAGTGCTCGTGGCAGGGCTGCTCCCTGTGTGGTGGGTGCAGGTGGGGAGCCTCTTGCCTGTAGGACCTTTTTTGTCAGCAAGATTCCCCTCTTGGAAATTATTGGCAGCTGGCATGATAATGAGTCCATTTCAATATAAATTAGCTTCATTTTATTAATTTCTGCCAGCTCCTGAGCAATTCATGAACTGCTTTTCAGATCTCTACCAACAGCTTGGGGGAAGAGTGGGAGGTTGGGAGCAAAGAAGGGAACATGAAGGGAGAGAAAGAAAACGAGAACATGTTTAACTTTAAAAAGAACCAGTGACTCTCATCTCTTTTGAGAATCCAGCCAGGAGTGAGGATCCCATTTCCTCCACCAAGCAGCTCCAAGAACATGAAGGGCAGCAGTAATCCCTCCCCAGGTTTTTGCTCCTTGGGACCTGTGGAGAAGTTTATAACTCTCCCAAGTTTGTGTGCAGCATTGAGGTGATGTTTCAGTGCTGGTGCCTGGCTGGGAGAAGGGGGAGTTGGGTGAGAGCTGGATTGGGAAAGCATTCAGCCTCTGCCAGGCCTGGACTGGAGCTGGGCTCCTTGCAAGGGAGCTCACCAGTGGTACCAGGCCTGGAAAGAGCTGGGATTTGGTGTCCACATGAGCTCAGTGGCTGACTCAAGGCCTGCCCTAAGGACTTGTCTCAGGTCTAGGTAAGCACAGACTGCTCTCTTGTATCTGCACTTTTGTGAGCACAATTAACCCGAGAATCCTTGCTCACAAGACCAGATGTAAATGCTCTGCCCCAGTGTGTGATTCACCCTTGGAAAATGGCAGTGAAATCCCTGCCTGGCAAACCTCCCTTTCCATGAGTGAGACAGCCTGCAGGGAAACCTCCTGCGAGGCCTCCTGGGCGGCTGGGCTCCCCTTGCTGCCAGAATTCAGCCTGCTCTGCTGGAAGGTGCCTCTCTTGGTGGTCATCCTCACGTGCAGGTGTGGTTTTGGCCCCGAGCTCAGACAGACCAGCCTCAGCAAGGCAGTGTTCACATCTGGGGGGATTCTGGTTGGGAAGAGGAGCCCTCCACGTCCCGTGGCTGGTGGTGCTTGACTGTGTTTTTCATTTATTCTGCCACCATCAGCTCTCACCATCTGAATTTGAGCACCCAGTGCTCCTTAGGTAAGTGCTGATGACAGGTCCCTGCAGAAGATGCTCCTGTCCAGCCCTCCCTGCTAACCCTGCTGTGTCTGATTTGTTTTTCTCCCCTTTCTCCCCAGGTTTTTGGCATGTAGGCATAGACTCTGAGGCGGGAGTCATGGAGCCGCCGAGTGGCAGGTGCTGACAGCTTCTGCAGCCCCAGTAACTGCTCCCTTTGGGGTCATTTGCAATTCTGTACCTCTAAATGCCACAGCTCTCTGGGGGAAGGTTGCGCTGGATACCGGGACTGCCTCGGAAGGTACATGTGCCTCCCTCGTGTTTCTGCAGGGCTCTGCTGGGCTGCTGGGAGGGCAAGGGATGAGCTGCATGGCTGGCTGCTGGGCTGGGC
Organism: Geospiza fortis; assembly: GCF_000277835.1. NCBI lineage: Eukaryota > Metazoa > Chordata > Aves > Passeriformes > Thraupidae > Geospiza > Geospiza fortis. Next base: position 778,712 of record NW_005054530.1, read on the forward strand.
TTTTCAAGGGTGCCATCCCTTCCTCCCTCCCTCCTCCTCTTACTCGAGCTGCCTGTGGGGTCTTCCTGTAGTCCATCCCGTGCTTTAACACGTGTGAGAGCTGCTCACAAAAAAGAAGTGGCTGGTTAAGAGGTTCTGATGTGAAAACAATGAAATATGGGGTCTTTCTGGAGTCCATCCCATGGTTTAACACTTTTGAGAGCGGCTCACAAAAAAGAAGTGGCTGGTTAAGAGGTTCTGATGTGAAAACAATGAAATACGCCGCTGGAGTTTCTGAGAAACTCCAAGGCTTTCTGTGGAATTTCAGCCTCTCTATTGCCCTTTTGAAGAAGCACATTTTAATTACAAGAAAATGTGTGTGTTCACACTCAGTTATTAGTCTTGTACATTTTTCTATGTGGTTCTGGTGAGTTCAGTGAAAATCTTTGTTGTTGGCTGGCAGATTTTAGCAGAAGTTTATTTCTGTAGGCTCGCTGCCCGCTGTGGATTTGATCATTGTTCTGGTTCTCGCAGCCTTCAAGCTACGCTCCAGGAGAAAAATACAGATTTGTCACCAGGGCCTCCCACTAGAATCTAATTTTAAATTTGCAATCTGTTGTCTTGTGAGGTGCTTCAAATTTGGTTGGAAATTTAGTATTTTTCAGATATGCTCCTGGAATCTAGTGGTCCAGCTTTTTGTGGGTTCAGGAGTTAGTAACATGCGTTTAATTGAAATGAGTATTCTGGTTTTGTAATTATTTTAAGAAATAATTTAAGGTCGGGGCA